>NW_026061756.1:300000-587500 GCF_023897955.1 Schistocerca gregaria | reverse complement strand
GTGACCTATTTTTGCTTTTTGCCCACAGGCAAACCAATTTAGTCTGTAAATTTATTTTACTGCTGCCATTTTTATACATTCTAATTTTTTAACCAGGAGCTGCGATAACTGAGTATGGATAACCTCAAAAGTTTATTCCTTATCGAAACAATTAATTTGCATTTTTGTTTCATTTACTATGCATCACACACAATTCAGTGCCATAAATACGAGGGAATTCAATATGTAATGCAACAAACAATTTTTTCTCCACAAATATTGGTAGAGATTTGCGCAATTTGTTGTGGGAAATTGTGGAATATTGCCACTGCTGCCACCATAGCTCATCAAGTTTGATAGGTGGCAGCACTGTGTGTAGTCTTCAAAATTGTGTATAACAGAGGAGTATTCCGAAAAGGGAGCTGTCACTGCATTTCTTTTGGCAGGATGTCTACAGAGACCTGGCAGTGAAGAAATGCATGGTGCGTGATTGGGCAAGCATTTGTCACCCTCGCAACAAGGTTAAGCAAACCTATCTAATCTCCCACGTGCCAGCAGCTGCACACAGCTAGGACTCTTACAATTTTGGAACTTGCCCTCTCAGTCGACATCTGTTGACAGTGGTGTCAGTCAGCCATTAGATGTGGTACTCGAAGATGTGTGCCCACTGGATTCCACATCACCTAACAGAAGACCACAAAGAGCAAGAAAGGACCATCTGTGCAGAACTGCTTGCGTGTTACTTGGCTCAGGCGATGAAACATGGGTTCGTCACTCTGAACCGGAAACAAAACTGCAAGCCACAGAGTTGTCCCACACCACTTCTCTGAGGAAGAAGATCAAAGCCGCACACCCGGCCATTGAAGTCACGGCGACAATCTTCTGGGATTCAGAAAGGGTTATTCTGTTTCATGTCCTCTCTTGCAGTGCAATAATTAACTGACATTTATTGTACTACACTCAGGAAATTGAAGAAATGACTTCAGGGCGTTCGTCACCACAAAATGCAAACAAAATTCTCCTTTTCCATGACAATCCAAGAACTCAAAACAAGCCTATATCCAAATGGAGCTGCTCACGATACTGCATTGGACTCTTGTTCCTTATAGAGGCTACTGACAATCTCACACATTCCGATTTCCATCTGTTTGGCTCAATGCGGCTTGCACTCTGCAGGAAGTATGTGTAAGATGGTGAAGTTATTGGTGCAGCGGGATATACACTATCATGTCAACCAGCAGAGTGGTACATGCAGGCATACAGGCGCTCCCAGTCAACTGGTACAAGCCCATTGCATTGCACATAGATTATTTTGAGAAACATCGTTTTAGAGAGAAACATGTTTTTACAACCAAGAGGATGGGAAACAATGTGGTTATTGGCATCTTAAATAAGAAACTTGCTTCCAGGAAAAATTGTTGCATTACTTATTATATGCCCCTCATAATTCCAGTGCAGTAACATTTTTTTGTTGAGTATATAAAAACTTTTCTTTAAATATTGTACATAGCACAACCACTAAATCTTAGCATGAAATACACTGGCTGTGCAAGTAAGTTTTAATTCTGCGGTAACAATCGAACTGCTGTTCTTTAAACATATTTGTTGTTGAAATGTTCAGTGTATTTTTCTTCTTATTTTCTTGCACGTACGAGTATGTATTAGTGCGTGAAGAAGGGCAATGGAAAACAACATTGTAAACTTTATACATATTTTTGAAGACTTCCACAAGGGCTGGATTGGGTTGGAAGGGGGCAAGTGAAGATTATTTTAGTCAAACACTTTTACATTCAGAACAAACATTTGAAGAAAAGAAATGTGACTAGGGATCTTGGCTAGAATTAGACACACTGCTCTGAAATTGCAGTAATATTTGTGTAATGGTATATGGAGCATTTGTTTAGGTGCATCTAAGGAAAATATTTAGCCAACAGTCTGTACAAAAACTTTAGCAGGGGTTTTTCCTTTAATATAGTAAATTTGTGTCACAGTCATGGCTGAATAGGAAATGCAGATAACTGCTGATCCCTAGAATGTTCCACTTGCTCTCTTTAAATGTGTTTCTGTACTGTGTCAAAATTGTGTTTTGAACTTATTTTGTGTGTGAGTACTGTTAACATGAAACCCCAGAAATTATGATCTGTTAACCGATTGCATCATGTGCCGATGTACAACAATCAATGCTCATAGAACAGTCATGTGCAATTATTACTCTGATATGGCACTAAAATAAGCATTGCACTGCCATGTTATAATATTAATAATGGCTCCTTGAAACAGGTAAGGTTTTATTGTATATGGGAGTGGCAACTCATTAAATAGTGAAGATGCAAATGAGCAATGTGGATATGCAGATTGCCTTAAACGAGAGGGTCTAAATTATGGTTTGAAGTTTTCTTTCCAAGCTACATCAGAAAAAATCTTCAGTGTTGACCAACCCTAGAATCACAGTGCCATTATATAGCATCACATCTCCAGTTTATTAGTACACAGTGTAACTGCATCTTTTACACATGTTTGTGAACATGAACCAACCAAAGGAAGGAAGAAACCAGAAGTGAAAAACCAAAATGAACGCAAATATAGGTCGTGAAACCGTCCGTCTCCGTACACAGGCGCTAACTACCCCCTTGAGGGGGAGGGACTCCTTTTAGTCGCCTCTTACGACAGGCAGGAATACCTCGGGCCTATTCTAACCCCCGGACCTGCAGGGGGGAGTATGTATGTATATTTAAATTTATTTCATACACAGGACAATGATTTTTCCTCTTACTATTAATAGAAGGTAGTCTAGCTATCCATACAGCAGAATCATCCTGCAATCAGCTTCAAACGCTGGTTCTCGAAATTGTCTCAATAGTGTTCTCCAGAAACAATGTCATCTTCCATTCATCGATTCCCATTTGAATTTCCAAAGCACATCTGTAATACTTGCATGTGTATTTGAAACTACCAATAACAAACCTAGAAGCCAGAGTGTGAATTGCCTCGATGTCTTGCTTTAATCCTACCTGGTGGGGATTCCAAACACTATCAGTACCAAAGAATGGGTCACAAATGAACAACATTTTCCTAAAATTATTCCAACAAACAAAAGTCGACTACTTGCCTTACACGGTTATCCCATTTCAAGACACTTAGCAGTGTTCCCTTAGACATTTACATGATCTGACTGTGTCAAGCAGGATACTAATAGTGCTGTATTCAAACTTTATGGATCTGTTATTGCTAATCATCTGCATTAACTGATTTTTTCACAACTAGAGCTAGCTGACATTCATCACATTAGCCAAAAATTCTGTCCTAGTCATATCATCCTACAGTCACCTAATGGCAACACCTTCCTGTAAACCATAGTATCATCACTAAACAGGCCCAGACTGCTGCTGACCCTATCCCTTTATGTATATAAAGAAAAATAAAGGTCCTGTCACACTTACCTCAGCAAATGTGTAAATAACATGGGTTCTTGACTAAATTTAAATTCTAATCTGGAACTGACAAATTCAATGGCAGAAAGTGACATTCTGTGCCAGACAGACTCAGCCTGGTTTTCCCACTTCCGGAGTAATCACCTTAAATGCTTCAGCTGTCTGAGCACACTTCACATCCAACCCTAATTCCTGACTTGTCACACACTACAGATGGGTCCCTCATTACTTGCTGCTTCACGTTGATTCCCACAAGAGTTCAGATAAGAGTGCATCTGCACCAAGTGTTCTTTGGGGGGGGGGGGGGGGGGGTACAAAAGACGTGGGTATAAGAATTTGATTTTTATTTTTTGTCGGAAAATAATGGTTTGGATTTCTCTTTGATTTTATATATGTTTGTTGAGTTTTGGATGACAGTCTTAATTTACTTTGAAATAATTAACTACACAAGTAATTTTCACAGGTTCCATGAGTACTTGTTCAGCTACAACAACATATTGCAGGGACTGTTTGCTCTAGATGGCGGGTGATTGATCTGCAGTGAATATCCTGCTGAATTGGTTGGCCCAAATGGTTGTTACGGTATCACTTCCTGTTTGCCATGTAATGTTTGGTATTCACTCATGCTTCGTAAGGCGCATTATGTGTTTCACTGCATATATTTGGGCTTGTTACTCATTGAGTTGTGTTTCTCTCTTTGATATTACTCCACCAAATCAAATATTTAAGAGAAACCTGAGGAAACCTCCCGTTTTCGGTATTTGCTGTCTTAAGGACGTACTGCCTGATCGTCGCATTGGTCGCTTTTCTCTCCCAAACGTGTACATTTATCGCCTGCTAACTTCTGTCGCGTGCTGCGGAATGCGGAGACACTACAAGCAACACAGTAGAACACAGTAGAAGCTACTAAGTTGATGCAATCGGCCAGTAGGAAGTAGCACAATTCAAGTTTCTGTTATCGATTATTCAATAATTGGCCGGGTTTAGTGCCTTCGTTCATGCAACTCTTAACGTCCTCGCTCATGTCCGTGGTCTGGCAGCCATGTTGCGAAAGAAAATGTGAGAAGTGTTAATATGTAGTAAAAACCTAAGAAATCCTCCTGTTTTCGTCATTTGCTATCTAATAGATGTAATGCCAGAGCGTCACATTGGTCGCATTTCTCTCTCAAACGTGTGAATTTATTTTGTATATTGTAACAAATAAGCTCTGACACAAATATTAAGTCATGAGCGTCGTCTTCGGAATTAGACTAACTGTACTAAAACATTAGGTATATAGTACATTACTCAAATTAAAGTTTGTACTGACTCTAAACGATGCAGTACTTACAAGTAACACATTAAAAAAGATTTAAGCCTGAAAGCCGACATCATGAACACTTGTTAGATGGCGAGCCGCTAAGGGCTGCTCGTACTGTGAACAACGGATGCAACGATACTGAGGTGCCCACTTTAGAAAGTGTGGGCAAGAACACGTGGTGTTGCTACGAGCGCCATCTAGTAGGCGCAGAAACAACTAGGCTACTGTACATTCAAAATTAGACACATGAAATTGTGATGCAGCTGATTCAGGCATAAAGTAAGAATTAATAATAACAGGATGTAGTTACATATTTATCTACTTTAAATATATATACATTTTTAACGTAAAAACGTTAGTTATGACATACAAGAAAACAGCAAAGATGTGACAGGAAAACAACATTTCGGTAAACTGCATGAGGAAGTCTGACTCAACGATAAAGCAACGGCTTTAAACAGTCAAAAAAGTTTTTATTTCGCTGCTGCAGCTGTTCGTTGAGAATGAAGCCATCATAACGAGTGAGATGTTTGAAAATCTTCAATTCCTTTAAGACATCTAACCTACGGCCCTCCTTTTCCGTATGCAGAATATTGTTATCGCCTATGGCTATAGGCACGTGTCAAGTAATTAAGAGATGATCGGCAAAGGATGAATTTAGGGGCTTGGTGCCGTTCTTTCTCAAAAGATGTTCTTTATATCTTATGGTGAAAGGACGCAGGGGTTGCCCTATACAATAGGAGGAGCAGGTATCGCAGATCTTATAAAGGCCAGAACCTTCTGTAGGGGAGCGAATGGATCTCAAATTATGAATGAAGTATCTCTTTGGATTATTATTAGCAGAGAAGGCAACATTTCAGTTGTATTTGTTGCGAAGCATGCGCTGAATGATTGGGAGTGGGTCCTATGAAAGAAATAGAAAAACGTGATTTTGGGTTAGTTTCAGTGCATGAGGTGTTGAGCGTGGTAGTTCTTACAGTTTTCTTTTTTAGGATGTCGTCCACTATGTTAGGCGTGTATTCATTATTGACAGCTATGGTATTAAGTAAATTAATCTACTCATTAAACTTTTCTGTTGAAGATGGTATGGAGGTGGCTCGGTGGACGGGAGAGTGAAAAAAAGGCCATTTTTTGAGACTGGATGAAAAGAGGAAGAATATTTTCGAAAAATATTGAAAGTGATACTGTCTTCTATTGTAAGCGTCAAGTCTAAATAACTTAATTGGTGGTTATCGCTTTCGAGTTCAATAGTGAAAGAAATTTTTTCATGGAGGTAGTAAATATATGAGGTAGTAAATATATGATCATTTCTATCGGCGGGTCTGTTATATGTGACTAGAATATCATCAACGTATCTTGTGTAACCTCCCCCCATGAACCATGGACCTTGCCGTTGGAGGGGAGGCTTGCGTGCTTCAGCGATACAGATAGCCGTACCGTAGGTGCAACCACAACTGAGGGGTATCTGTTGAGAGGCCAGACAAACGTGTGGTTCCTGAAGAGGGGCAGCAGCCTTTCCAATAGTTGCAAGTGCAACAGTCTGGATGATGGACTGACCTGGCCTTGTAACAATAACCAAAACAGCCTTGCTGTGCTGGTACTGTGAACGACTGAAAGCAAGGGGAAACTATGGCCATAATTTTTCCCGAGGGCATGCAGCTTTAGTGTATTATTAAATGATGATGGCGTCCTCGTTGGTAAAATATTGCGGAGGTAAAATAGTCCCCCATTCGGATCTCCAGGCGGGGACTACTCAAGAGGATGTCGTTATCAGGAGAAAGAAAACAGGCGTTCTACGGATTGGAGCGTGGAATGTCAGATCACTCCATCGGGCGGGTAGGTTAGAAAATTTAAAAAGGGGAATGGATAGGTTAAAGTTAGATATAGTGGGAATTGGTGAAGTTCTGTGTCAGGAGGAACAAGGCTTCTGGTCAGGTGACTACAGGGTTATAAACAAAATCAAATAGGGGTAATGCAGGAGTAGGTTTAATAATGAATAGGAAAATAGGAATGCGGGTAAGGTACTACAAATAGCATAGTGAACGGATTATTGTGGCCAAGATAGATATGAAGCCAAGACCTATTACAGTAGTACAAGTTTATATGCCAACTAGCTCTGCAGATGAAGACATTGAAGAAATGTATGATGAAATAAAAGACATTATTCAGATAGTGAAGGGTGACGAAAATTTAATAGTCATGGGTGACTGGAATTCGGTAGTAGGAAAAGGGAGAGAAGGGAACGTAGGTGAATATGGATTGGGGGAGAGAAATGAAAGAGGAAGCCGCGTGGTAGAATTTTGCACAGAGCACAACTTAATCATAGCTAACACTTGGTTTAAGAATCATGAAAGAAGGTTGTATACATGGAAGAACCCTGGAGATACTAAAAGGTATCAGATTATATAGTGGTAAGACAGATTTAGGAACCAGGTTTTAAATTGTAAGACACTTCCAGGGTCAGATGTAGACTGACCACAATCTATTGGTTATGACCTGTAGGTCAAAACTGAAGAAACTGCAAAAAGGTGGGAATTTAAGGAGATGGGACCTGGATAAACAAAGAACAAGATGTTGTACATAGTTTCAGGGAGAGCATAAGGGAACAACTGACAGGAATGTGTGAAAGAAATACAGTAGAAGAAAAACAGGTAGCTTTGAGAGATGAAGTAGTGAAGGCAGCGGAGGATCAAGTAGGTATAAGGACGAGGACTAGTAGAAATCCTTAGGTAACAGAAGAAATAATAGATTTAATTGATGAAAGGAGAAAATATAAAAATGCAATAAATGAAGCAGGCAAAAATGAGATCGACAGGAACAGCAAAATGGCTAAGCATGGATGGCTGGAGGACAAATGTAAGGATGTAGAGGCTTATCTCACTAGTGGTAACATAGATACTGCCTACAGGAAAATTAAAGAGACCTTTGGAGATAAGAGAACCACTTGTATGAACATCATGAGGTCAGATGGAAACCCAGTTCTAAGCAAAGAAGGGAAAGCAGAAAGTTGGAATGAGTATATAGAGGGGTCTATACAAGGGCGATGTACTTGAGGACAATATTATGGAAATGGAGGAGGATGTGGATGAGATGGGAGATGCGATACTGCGTGAAGAGTTTGACAGAGCATTGAAAGACCTGAGTCGAAACAAATCCCCCGGAGTAGACAACATTCCATTGGAACTACTAACGGCCTTGGGAGAGCCAGTCCTGACAAAACTACCATCTGGTGAGCAAGATGTATGAAACAGGCGAAATACCCTCAGACTTCAAGAAGAACATCATAATTCCAATCCCAAAGAAAGCAGGTGCTGACAGATGTGAAAATTACTGAACTATCAGTCTAATAAGCCACAGCTGCAAAATATTAACACTAATTCTTTACAGACGAATGGAAAAACTAGTAGAAGCAGACCTCAGGGAAGATCAGTTTGGATTCCATAGAAGTACTGAAACAAGTGAGGCAATACTGACCTTACAACTTATCTTATAAGAAAGATTAACTAAAGGCAAACCTAAGTTTCTAGCATTTGTAGATTTAGAGAAAGCTTTTGACAATGTAGATGGGAATAATCTCTTTCAAATTCTAAAGGTGGCTGAGGTAAAATACAAGGAGCGAAAGGCTATTTACAATTTCTACAGAAACCAGATGGCAGTTATAAGAGTCGAGGGATATGAAAGGGAAGCAGCGGTTGGGAAGAGAGAGAGATAGGATTGTAGCCTGTCCCCGATGTTATTCAATCTTTATATTGAGCAAGCAGTAAAGGAAATAAAAGAAAAAATCGAAGTAGGTATTAAAATCCAGAGAGAAGAAATAAAAAGTTTGAGGTTCACCGATGACATTGTAATCCTCTCAGAGACAGCAAAGGACATGGAAGAGAAGTTGAATGGAATGGACAGTGTCTTGAAAGGAGGTATAAGATGAACAACAAAAGCAAAACGAGGATAATGGAATGTAGTCAAATTAAGTCGGGTGATGCCGAGGGAATTAGATTTGGAAATGAGACACTTAAAGTAGTAAAGGAGTTTGGTTAATTTGGGGAGCAAACTAACTGACGATGATCGAAGTAGAGAGGATATAAAATGTAGACTGGCAATGGCAATGAAAGCATTTCTGAAGAAGAGAAATTTGTTAACATCGAGTATAAATTTAAGTGTCAGGAAGTCATTTCTGAAAGTATTTGTATGGAGTGTAGCCATGTATGGAAGTGAAACATGAACAGTAAGTAGTATGGACAAGAAGAGAATAGAAGCTTTCGAAATGTGGTGCTACAGAAAAATGCTGAAGATTAGATTGGTAGATCACATAACTAACGAGGAGGTATTGAATAGGATTGGAGAGAAGAGAAGTTTGTGGTACAACTTGACGAGAAGAATGGATCGGTTGGTAGGACATGTTCTGAGGCATCAAGGGATCACCAATTTAGCATTGGAGGCAGGGTGGAGGGATAAAATAGTGGAGGGAGACCGAGAGATGAATACACTAAGCAGATTCAGAAGGATGTAGGTTGCAGTAGGTACTGGGAGATGAAGAGGCTTGCACAGGATAGAGTGGCATGGAGAGCTTCATCAAACCAGTCTTAGGACTGAAGACAACAACATCTTGTTTAAGAAAGGATACCTAGTGAAGAGACTTCAGTCCTGAGTGATTTGATGCAGCTCTCCATGCTACTCTATCCTGTGCAAGCTGCTTCATCTCCTAGTACCTACTGCAACCTACATCCTGCTCAATCTGCTTAGTGTATTGATCTCTTGGTCTCCCTCTACGATTTTTACCCTCTATGCTGCTGAGACACGGTTAAACAGCTTCGTTTCCAAGGAATTGGCAAAGATGTCGGCGAGGATGCGGGCTAAAGGGTTGCCCATAGCGAACCCATCAGACCGCTGGGACAGTTGTCTGTTGAATTCAATGTAGTTGTACTTGACATTAATGAGATCCATAAAATCAGTAACCTGTTTATCTGATAGATCTTTTGTAATTTGAATTTAGTTTTCTTCCACAATGATGAGCGTCTTACGTACCGGGTCTTTGGTATAAAGATTTTTAATATCTAAGGAAAAAGCTTGATGTCTGAACTGCATACTAAGTTTTTAATATTTTGGACCAAAACGTGATTGTTAGGAACGGAATAATTATTTTCGAAAACGAAGGATTTTTCAAAGTTTCGTGAAGAAACCGGGCCAAATCGTGATATGCGCCATTCATATTAGTGGAGATTGGACATATTGAATGATTAGGTTTATGAATTTTGAATTGTGACCGAAGCTTAGGGTGCTGAGGGTTCATATTGATGAGTAGATTCTATTTGAAAGGTTTTATAAGAATTTTGCATTGTTAATGGCTGACCTTACTTCTTTCTGTAATTTAAGAGTCGGATCATCATGCAGCTCCGATATGTTGTTCTCAATGAAGAAAGTTTCAGCTTTAGAAATATATTCAGAAATATAAGCAATGAATAGACAACCTTTATCGGATTTAGTTATTAAAGCATTTGCTGTTTTAAGTTTATTATTAACGGAAGTTACTAAAATTCTGTCTTGATGCATAGCATTAGACAAAGTAGTTGCATTTTTCTCTAGCATGCGGGTTACATCATTCACAATTGTGGCTTGAGAAGCATTATCTATCTTATTATAATCGACACCGATTTTTAAATCAACAAGCATATTTTCTCATATTTCTGTCTGACAGGTTAGGTCAGACATTGTATTTTAGTCCTCTTCCTAACAGGACTTTTTCATTCTCAGTAGAGACGATGTTGGTTTTATTTACAATTCGTACATGAAAGACGTTACTGCTTTTTTGAAATGTATTCTGAAGGAATTTTCATTAGAAAGCAGACAAGAAACACTGCTGAACTTCATCCCGTGTTTCTGCATTATACCTATATCACAAATCTCTAGATGTTCGTCAATTTGAGTCCACATGTCAATATTAAATTTATAGTTAACACGATAAGTGTTTTTAACATTTAAGTACAAATGGTATGCTTCTTTAAGACGGTCTTCAGCGTTAAGCTCTTTCAGCCTATTAGAAATATTCTTAATGATAGGTCTAAAGGACTGGATTTTTCATACATACAGAAAAATTGATGTAGGCTTTTGTATAAGTCGGGACAAGCCCCATTTTTTCACACTGCTTGTTAAAATAGCCATGCTAATATTTAAAATTTTATTTTTTTAATTCGTCGTATTTAGAAGCAGCGTTGGAGACCTGTGCAGGTAAGAAATATAAAACTTTGAACACAGCTGTTAAGGTTCAGTGACCGTGTCAGAATTATATTTTCACAAATAAACCCTCGGTCACAAATATTAAGTCAAAATTGACCTGGTTTCGACGCTACTATGAGCGTCGCCAGCAGAATTAGATTAACTGTACTAAAACATTAGGTGTACTGTACACTAATAAGATTAAAGTTTGCACTGAATCGAATTGATGCAGTACTTACATCTCACATAATAAAAAAGATCTAAGCCGGAAAGGCGACGTCATAAACACTTGTGAGATGGCGAGCTGCTAAGGGATGCTCGTACTGCGAACAACGGTTGCAAGAAGACTGAGGTACCCACTATAGAAAGTGTGGGCAAGTAAACATGGTGTTGCTACGAGCGCCATCTAGTAGGCGCAGAAACAACTAGGCTACTGTACATTCAAAATTAGACACATGAAACTGTGATGCAGCTGATTCAGGCATAACGTAAAAATTAATAATAACAGGATATAGTTATATATTTATCTACTTTAAATAGATATACATTTTTTAACGTAAAAACGTTAGTTATGACATACAAGAAAACAGCAAAGATGTGACAGGAAAACAACATTTCGCTAAACTGCATGAGGAAGTCTGACTCAAAGATCAAGCAATCGCTTTAAACAGTCAAAAACATTTTTTATTTCGCAGCTGCAGCTGTTCGTTGAGAATGAGGCCATCATAACGATTGAGATGTTTGAAAATCTCCAATTCCTATAAGACATCTAACCTACGGCCCTCCTTTTCCGTATGCAGAATATTGTTATCGCCTATGGCTATAGGCACGTGTCAAGTAATTAAGAGATGTTCGCAAAGGATGAATTTAGGGGCTTGGTGCCGTTCTTTATATCTGATGGTGAAAGGATGTAGGGGTTGCCCAATACAATAGGAGGAACAGGTATCGCAGATGATTTTATAAACGACAGAACTTTCTGTAGGGGAGCGTAAGGATCTCAAATTACGAATGTATTATCTCTTTGGATAATTATTAGTAGAGAAGGCAACATTGCAGTGGTATTTGTTACGAAGCATGCGCTGAATGATGGGGAGTGGGTCCTATGAAAGAAATAGAAAAACGTGTTTTTGGGTTAATTTCAGTGCACGAGGTGTTGAGCGTGGTAGTTGTTGCAGCTTTCTTTCTTAGGATATCGTCCACTATGTTAGGCGTGTATTCATTATTGACTGCTATGGTATTAAGTAAATTAATCTCCTCGATCAACTTTTCTGTTGAAATTGGTATGGAGGAGGCTCGGTGGACGGAAGAGTGAAAAAAGGCCATTTTTTAAGAGTGCTAACCTATGTCGTGTGCTGCGGAACGTAAGGACACTACAAGCAACACAGAAGAAGCTTCTAGGTTGATGTAATCGGCCAGTAAGAAGCAGTACTATTCAAGTTTTAGTTATAGATTATTGACTTATTAGACAGCCCTGGTGCCTTAGGCATGGGGGACGACCTTAAGATTTTGCATGAAAGAAGGACTAGCAGCTGCATTGCACGGGAGAATGTGAAAAGTGTTCATCTGTGGTAAAAACATGAGAAATCCGTCCGTTTTCGTCAATTGTTATCGAATCGACTTAAAGCCAGATCGTCACATTGGCCGCTCTTCCGTATGAAACGGTTACATTTATCGCCTGCAAGAATATGTCGCGTGCTGCGCTATGCGGAAGACACTAAAAGCACCATAGTAGAACACAGAAGAAGATTCTAAGTTGATGTAATAGCCAGTAAGAAGTAGTACAATTCAAGTTTTAGTTTTATATTATTGACTTCTTAGCCGGCTTTGGTGCCTTGGACATGAGCTAGGTCCGTAAGATATTGCATGAAAGGAGGACTAGCAGCCGCGTAGCACGGGAGAATGTGAAAAGTGTTCATCTGTAGTAAAAACCTGAGAAATCCGTCCGTTTTCGTCAATTGTTATCGAATCGACTTAAAGCCAGATCGTCACATTGGCCGCTCTTCTCTCTGAAACGGTAACATTTATCGTCTGCAGAGCTATGTCGCGTACTCCGGTACGCGGAGACAATAAAAGCACCATAGTAGAACACATAAGAAGCGTCTAAGTTGATGTAATAGACAGTAAGAATCAGTACAATTCAAGTTTTAGTTATCGAGTATTGACTTTTTACCCTTCTTTGGTGCCTTGGACATGAGCTAGGACCTTAAGATAATCCATGAAAGAAGGACTAGCAGCCGCGTTGCAGAGGAGAATGTGAAAAGTGCTCATATGTAGTAAAAACGTGATTAACCCGTTCGTTTTCGTCGACTTCTATCGAATCGACTTAAAGCCAGAACGTCACATTGGCCGCTCTTCTGTCTGAAACGGTTACATTTATCGCCTGCAAGACTATGTCGCGTGCTGCGGTATGCGGAGACAATACAAGCACCATAGCAGAACACAGAAGATGCTTCTAAGTTCATGTAATAGCCAGTAAGAAGCAGTACAAATCAAGTTTTAGTTGTCGAATATTGACTTTTTACCCTTCTTTGGTGCATTGGACATGAGCTACGACCTTAAGGTTTTTCATGAAAGGAGGATTAGCAGCCGCGTTGCACGGGAGAATGCGAAACGTGTTCATATGTAGTAAAAACGTGAGAAATCCGTCCGTTTTAGTCATTTTTTATCGAATTGCCTTATTGCCAGGTCGCCAATTTGAAGGCTCTTCTCTCTGAAACGGCTACACTTATCGTCCGCAAAGCTATGTCGCATGCTGCGGTATGCGGAGACACTAAAAGCACCATAGTAGAACAGAGAAGAAGCTTGTAAGTTGATGTAATAGCCAGTAAGAAGCAGTACAATTCAAGTTTTGGTTATCGAATTCTGACTTTTTACTCTTCTTTGGTGCCTTGGAAATGAGTTAGGATCTTAAGATTTTGAACGAAAGGAGGACTAGCAGCCGCTAGTCGCGGGAGAATGTGAAAAGGGTTTATATTTAGTAAAAACCTGAGAAATCCGACCGTTTTCGTCATTTGTTATCGAGTCGACTTAAAGCCAGATCGTCTTATTGGCCGCTCTTCTCTCTGAAACGGTTACATTTATTGTCTGCAAAGCTATGTCGCGTGCTGCGGTATGCGGAGACACTAAAACCACGATAGTAAAACACAGGAGAAGCTTCTAAGTTGATGTAACAGCCAGTAAGAAGCAGTACAATTCAAGTTTTAGTTATCGATTTTTGACTTTTTACACTTTTTTGGTGCCTTGGACAGGAGCTAGGACCTTAAGATTTTGCATAAAAGGACGACTGTCAGCAGCGTTGCACGGAAGAATGTAAAAAGTGTTCATATGTAGTAAGAACCTGAGAAATCCGTCCGTTTTCGTCATTTGTTATCGAATCGACTTTAAGGCAAATCGTCACATTGGCCACTCTTCTCTCTTAAACGGTTACAGTTATAGTCTGCAAAGCTATGTCGCGTGCTGCGGTATGCGGAGACACTAAAAGCATCTTGGTTAAACACAGATGAAGCTTCTATATTTATATAATAACCAGTAAGAAGTAGTAGAATTAAAGTTTTAGTTACCCATTCTTGATTTCTCAGCCGGCTTTGGTGCCTTGGACATGAGTTAGGACCTTAAGATTTTGCATCAAAGGAGGACTAGCAGCCGCGTAGCATGGGAGAATGCAAAAAGTGTTCATATGTAGTAAAACCCTGAGAAATCCGTCCGTTTTTGTCATTTGTTATCGAATCGACTTAAAGTCAGATCGTCACATTGGCCTCTCTTCTCTCTCAGACGGTTACAGTTACCGTCTGCTAAGCTATGCGCGTGCTGCGGTATGCGGAGACACTAAAAACACCGTAGTTAAACACAGATGAAGCTTCTAAGTTGATGTAATAGCCAGTAAGAAGCAGTACAATTCAAGTTTTAGTTATCGAATATTGACTTTTACACGGCTTTGGAGCCTTGGACATGAGCTAGGACCATAAGATAAGAGATTTCAAAAAGTGTTCATATGGAGTAAAAACCTGAGAAATCCGTCCGTTTTCGTCATTTGTTACCGAATCTAATTAAAGCGAGATCGTCTCATTGGCTGCTCTTCTCTCTGAAACGGTTACATTTATCGTCTGCAAAGCTATGTCGCATGTTGCGATATGCGGAGACACTAAAAGCACCATAGTTAAACACAGATGAAGCTTCTAAGTTGATATAATAACCAGTAAGAAGTTATACAATTCACGTTTTAGTTATATATTATTGCCTTTTTAGGTGGCTTTGGGGCCTTGGACATGAGCTAGGACCTTAAGATTTTGCATGAAAAGAGGTCTAGCAGCCGCGTTGCAAGGGATAATGTGAAAAGTGTTCATATGCAGTAAAAAGCTGAGAAATCCATCCGTTTTCGTCATTTGTTACCGAATCGACATAAAGCGAGATCGTTAGATTGGCCGCTCGTCTCTCTGCAACGGTTACATTTATTGTCTGCAAAGACATGTCACGTGCTGCGTTATGCGGAGACACTAAAATCACAATAGTTAAACACAGATGTAGCTTCTATGTTGATATAATAATCAGTAAGGAGTAGTACAATTCAAGTTTTAATTATCGAATATAGACTTTTTACACGGCTTTGGTGCATTGGATATGAGCTTGGACCTTAAGTTTTGCATGAAAGGAGAACTAGCAGCCGCGTTGCGCGGAAGAATGTGAAAAGTGTTCATATGTAGTAAAAACCTGAGAAATCCGTCCGTTTTCATCATTTGTTATCGAATCGACTTAAAGCCAGATCGTTACATTGGCCGCTCTTCTCTCTGAAAGGGTTACATTTATCGTCTGCAAAGCTATGTCGCGTGCTGCGGTTTGCGGAGACACTAAAAGCACCATAGTTAGACACAGAAGATGCTTCTAAGTTGATGTAATAGCCAGTAAGAACCAGTAGAATTCAAGTTTTAATTATCGATTGTTGACTTTTTACACTTAATTGATGCTTTGGACATGAGCTAGGACCTTAAGATTTTGCGTGAATGGCGGACTAGCAGCCGCGTTGCACAGGAGAATGTGAAAAGTGTTCATATGTTGTAAAAACCTGTGAAATCCATCCGTTTTCGTCATTTGTTACCGTGTCGACTTAAAGCCAGATCGTCACATTGGCCGCTCTTCTCTCTCAAATGGTTACATTTATCGTCTGTAAAACTATGTCACGTGCTGCGGTATGCGGAGACACTAAAAGAACCATAGTTAAACACAGATGAAGCTTCTAAGTTGATATAATAACCAGTAAGGAGTAGTACAATTCAAGATTTAACTATCGATTATTGACTTCTTAGCCGGCTTTGGTGCAATGGACATGAGCTAGGACGTTAAGATTTTGCATGAAAGGAGGACTAGCAGCCGCGTTGCACGGGAGAATGTAAAACGTGTTCATAGGTAGCAAAAACGTGAGAAATCCGTCCGTTTTCTTCATTTTTTTTCGAATAGCCTTAAAGACAGGTTGACAATTTAGCCGCCCTTCCCTCTGAAACGGCTACATTTATCGTCCGTAAGGCTATGTCGCGTGCTGCGGTATGTGGAGACACTAAAAGCACCATAGTAGAACAGAGAAGAAGCTTCTAAGTTGATGTAATAGCCAGTAAGAAGCAGTATAATTCAGGTTTTAGTTATCGATTATTGACTTTTTAGCCGGCTTTGGTGCCTTGGACATGAGCTAGGACCTTAAGATTTTGCATGAAAGGAGGACTAGTAGCCGCGTTGCACGGGAGAATGTACAACGTGTTTATATGTAGCAAAAACGTTAGAAATCCGTCCGTTTTCGACATTTTTTATCGAATATCCTTAAAGCAAGGTCGACAATTTGGCCGCTCTTCTCTCTGAAACGGTTACATTTATGGTCCGTAAGGCTATGTCGCGTGCTGCGGTATGCGGAGACACTAAAAGCAACATAGTAGAACAAAGAAAAAGCTTCTAAGTTGATGTAATAGCCAGTAAGGAGAAGTACAATTCAAGTTTCAGTTATCGAATATTGACTTTTTACCCTTCTTTGGTGCCTTGGACATGAACTAGGACATTAAGATTTTGCATGAAAGGAGGACTAGCAGCCGCGTTGCACGGGAGAATGTGAAAAGTGTCCATATGTAGTAAAAGCTTGAGAAATCCATCCGTTTTCGTCCTTTGTTATCGAATCGCCTTAAAGCCAGATCGTCACATTGGCCGCTCTTCTCTCTGAAACGCTTACATTTATCGTCTGCAAAGCTGTGTCGCGTGCTGCGGTATGCGAAGATACTGAGAGCACCATAGTTAAACACAGATGAAGCTTCTAAGTTGATATAATAACCAGTAAGGAGTATTACAATTCATGTTTTAGTGATCGATTATTGAACTCTTAGCCGGCTTTGGTGCATTGCACATGAGCTAGGACCTTAAGATTTTGCACGAAAGGAGGACTGGCAGCCGCGTGTTGCGGGAGAATGTGAAAAGTCTTCATATGTAGTAAAACCCTGAGAAATCGATCCGATTTCGTCATTTGTTATCGAATCGACATAAGGCCAGATCGTCACATTGGCCGCTCATCTCTCTGAAACGGTTACTTTTACTGTCTGCAAGGTTATGTCGCGTGCTGCGGTATGTGGAAGACAGTAAAAGCACCATAGTAGAACACAGAAAAAGCTTCTAAGTTGATGTAATAGCCAGTAAGAAGTAGTACAATTCAAGTTTTGGTTATGGAATACAGACTTTCTACCCTCCGTTGGTGCCTTGGAATGAGCTAGGACCTTAAGATTTTGCATGAAAGAAGGACTAGCAGCCGCGTTGCACGGGAGAATGTGAAAAGTGTTCTTATGTAGCAAAAACCTGAGAAATCCGTCAGATTTCGACATTTGTTATCGAATCGAATTAAAGCCAGATCGTCTCATTGGCCGCTCTTCTCTCTGAAATGGTTACATTTATTGTCTGCAAAGCTATGTCGCGTGCTCCGGTATTCGGAGATACTAAAAGCACCATAGTTAAACACAGATGAAGCTTCTAAGTTGATATAATAACCAGTAAGGAGTACTACAATTCAAGTTTTAGTTATCGAATATTGACGTTTATCATTCTTTGGTGTCTTGGACGTGATCTATGTCATTAAGATTTTGCATGAAAGGAGGAATAGCAGCCGCGTTGCACGGGAGAAAGTGAAAAGTGTTTATATGTAGAAAAAACCTGAGAAATCCGTCCGTTTTCGTCATTTGTTTTCGAGTCGACTGAAAGCCAGATCGTCACACTGGCCGCTCTTCTCTCTGAGACGGTTACATTTATCGTCTGCAAAACTATGTCGCGTGCTGCGGTATGCGGAGACTCTAAAAGAAACATAGTAGAACACAGAAGAAGCTTCTAAGTTGATGTAATAGCCAGTAAGAAGCAGTACAATTCAAGTTTTATGTAACGAATATTGACTTTCTACCCTTCTTTGCTGCCTGGAATGAGCTAGGACCTTTAGATCTTGCATGAATGGAGGACTAGCAGCCGCGTTGTACGGGAGGATGTGAAAAGTGTTCATATGTAGTAAAATCTGAGAAATCCGTCCGTTTTCGTCATTTGTTATCGTGTCTACTTAAAGCCAGATCGTCACATTGGCCGCTCTTCTCTCTGAAATGGTTACTTTTATCGTCTGCAAAACTATGTCGCGTGCTGCGGTATGCGGAGACACTAAAAGAACCATAGTTAAACACAGATGAAGCATCTAAGTTGATATAATAACCAGTAAGGAGTAGTACAATTCAAGATTTAATTATCGATTATTGACTTCTTAGCCGGCTTTGGTGCATTGGACATGAGCTGGGACCTTAAGATTTTGGATGAAAGGAGGACTAGCAGCCGCGTTGCACGGGAGAATGTTAAACGTGTTCATAGGTACCAAAAACGTGAGAAATCCGTCCGTTTTCGTCATTTTTTATCGAATAGCCTTAAAGCCAGGTTGACAATTTAGCCGCTCTTCTCTCTGAAACGGTTACATTTATCGTCCGTAAGGCTATGTCGCGTGCTGCGGTATGCGGAGACACTAAAAGCACCATAGTAGAACAGAGAAGAAGCTTCTAAGTTGATGTAATAGCCAGTAAGAAGCAGTACAATTCAGGTTTTAGTTATCGATTATTGACTTTTTAGCCGGCTTTGGTGCCTTGGACATGAGCTACGACCTTAAGATTTTGCATGAAAGGAGGACTAGTAGCCGCGTTGCACGGGAGAATGTACAACGTGTTTATATGTAGCAAAAACTTTAGAAATCCGTCCGTTTTCGTCATTTTTTATCGAATATCCTTAAAGCAAGGTCGACAATTTGGCCGCTCTTCTCTCTGAAACGACTACATTTTTGGTCCGTAAGGTTATGTCGCGTGCTGCGGTATGCGGAGACACTAAAAGCACCATAGTAGAACAGAGAAGAAGCTTCTAAGTTGCTGTAATCGCCTGTAAGAAGCAGTACATTCCAAGTTTTAGTTATCGATTATTGACTTTTTAGCCGGCTTCGTGCCTTGGACATAAAGTAGGACCTTAAGATTTTGCATGAAGAGAGGAATAGCGACCGCGTTTCACGGGAGAATGTGGAAAGTATTCATATGTAGTAAAACCTGAGAAATCCGTCCGTTTTCGTCATTTGTTATCGATCGACTTAAGGCCAAATCGTCACATTGGCCGCTCTTCTCTCTGAAACGGTTACATTTATCGTCTGCACAGCTATGTCGCGTGCAGCGGTATGAGGAGACACTAAAAACACCATAGCAGAACACAGAAGAAGCTTCTAAGTTGATGTAATAGCCAGTAGGAAGCAATACAATTCAAGTATTAGTTATGGAATATTGACTTTTTACCCTTCTTTGCTGCCTTGGACATGAGCTGGGACCTTAAGATTTTGCATGAAAGGAGGACTAGCAGCCGTGTTGCACGGGAGAAAGTGAAAAGTGTTCATATGTAGTATAAACCTGAGTAATCCGTCCGTTTTCGTCATTTTTTATCGAATCGACTTAAAGCCAGATCGTCACATTGGCCGCTATTCTCTCTGAAACGGTAACATTTATCGTCCGCAAAGCTATGTCGCGTGCTGCGGTATGCAGGGACACTAAGAGCGACATAGTACAACACCGATGAAGCTTCTAAGTTGATGTCATAGCCAGTAAGAAACAGTACGTTCCTTGTTTTAGTTATCGATTATTGACTTTTTAACCGGCTTTGGTACTTGGACATGAGGTAGGACCTTAAGATTTTGCATGAAGGGAGGACTAGCATCCGCGTTGCTCGGGAGCAAGTGAAAAGTGTCCATATGTAGTAAAAAGCTGAGAAATAAGTCCGTTTTCGTCATTTTTTATCGAATCGACTTAAGCTAAATCGTCACATTAGGCGCTCTTCTCTTTGAAAAGGTAACATTTATCGTCTGCAAAGCTATGTCGCGTGCTGCGGTATGCGGAGACACTAGAAGCACCATAGCAGAACACAGAAGAAGCTTCTAAGTTGATGTAATAGCCAGTAAGAAGCAGTACAATTCGAGTATTAGTTATCGAATATTGACATTTTACCCTTCTTTGCGGCCTTGTACATGAGCTAGGAACTTAAGATTTTGCATGAGAGGAGGACTAGCAGCCACGTTGCACGGGAAAATGTGAAAAGTGTTCATATGCAGTAAAACGGCTGAGAAATACGTCCGTTTTCGTCATTTGTTATCGAATCGACTTAAAGCCAGATTGTCACATTGGCCGCTCTTCTCTTTGAAACGGTTAGATTTATCGCCTGCAAAGCTATGTCGCGTGCTGCGGTATGCGGAGACACAAAAAGCACCATTGTTAAACACAGATGAGGCTTCTAACTTGATATAATAACCAGTAAGAAGTAGTACAATTCAAGTTTTAGCTATCGATTATTGACTTCTTAGCCGGCTTTGGTGCCGTGGACATGAGCTAGGACATTAAGATTTTGCATGAAAGGAGGACTAGCAGCCGTGTTGCACGGGAGAATGTAAAAGTGTTCATATGTAGTAGAAACCTGAGAAATCCGTCAGTTTTCGTCATTTGTTATCGAATCGACTTAAAGCCAGATCGTCACATTGGCCGCTCTTCATCTGAAACGCTTACATTTATCGTCTGCAAAGCTATGTTGCGTGCTGTGGTATGCGGTGACACTAAAAGCACCATAGCACAACACAGAAGAAGCTTCTAAGTTGATGTAACAGCTAGTAAGAAGCAGTAGAATTCAAGTTTTGGTTATCGGATATTGACTTTTTTACCCTTCTTTGGTGCCTTGGATATGAGCTAGGACGTTAAGATTTTGCATGAAAGGAGGAACAGCAGCCGCGTTGCACAGGAGAATGTGAAAAGTGTTCATATGTAGTGAAAACCTGAGAAATATGTCCGTTTTCGTCATTTGTTACCGAATCTAATTAAAGCTAGATCGTCTCATTGGCCGATTTTCTCTCTGAAACGGTTACATTTATCGTCTGCAAAACTACGTCGTGTGCTGCGGTATGCGGAGACACTAAAAGCACCATAGTAGAACCCAGATGAAGCTTCTAAGTTGGTGTAATAGCCAGTAACAAGCAGTACAATTCAAGTTTTAGTTATCGATTATTGACTTTTTAGCCGGCTTTGTTGCCTTGGACATGAGCTAGGACCTTAAGATTTTGCATGATAGGAGGACTAGCAGCCGCATAGCACGGGAGAATGTGAAAAGTGTCCATATGTACTAAAAACCTTATAAATCCGTCCGTTTTCGTCATTTGTTATCGAATCGACTTAAAGCCAGATCGTCACATTGGCCGCTCTTCTATCTGAATCGGTTACATTTATCGTCTGCAAAGCTATGTCGCGTGCTGCGGTATGCGGAGACACCAAGGGCACCATAGCTGTGCCAAGATGATGTTTAAAATTTGATGTAATAGTCAGTAAGAAGTACTACAATTCAAGTTTTAGTTATCGATTATTGACTTTTTAGCCGGCTTCGGTGCCTTGGTCATGAGATAGGATTTTAAGATTTTGCATGAAAGGAGGACTATCAGCCGCGTTGCACGGGAGAATGTGAAAAGTGTTCATATGTACTAAAAACCTTATAAATCCGTCCGTTTTGGTCATTTTTTATCGAATCGACTTAAAGCCAGATCGTCACATTGGCCGCTCTTGTATCTCAAACGGTTACATTTATCGTCTGCATAGCTATGTCGCGTGCTGCTGTATGCGGAGACACTAAAAGGAGCATAGTTAAACACAGATGAAGCTTCTAAGTTGATATAGTAACCAGTAACATGTAGTACAATTTAAGTTTAGTTATAGATTATTGACTTCTTTGACGGCTTTTGTGCCTTGGACATGAGCTGGGACCTTGAGATTTTGCATGAAAGGAGGACTAGCAGCCGCATTGCACGGGAGAATGTGAAAAGTGTTCAAATGTAGTAAAAACCTGAGTAACCCGTCCGTTCTCGTCATTTGTTATAAAGTAGACTTGAAGCCAGATCGACACATTGGCCGCTCTTCTCTCTGAAACGGTTACATTTATCCTCTGCATAGCTATGTTCCGTGTTGCGGTATGCGGAGACACTAAAAGCACAATAGTAGAACACAGAAGAAGCTTCTTAGTTGATGTAACAGCAAGTAAGAAGCAGTACCATTCAATTTTTAGTTATCGATTGTTGACTTTTTACACTTCTTAGGTGCATTGGACATGAGGTAGGACCTTAAGATTTGGCATGAGAGGAGGACTAGCAGCCACGTTGCACGGGAAAATGTGAAAAGCGTTCATATGCAGTAAAACGGCTGAGAAATACGTCCGTTTTCGTCATTTGTTATCGAATCGACTTAAAGCCAGATCGTCACATCGGCCGCTGTTCTCTCTGAAACGGTTACATTTATCGCCTGCAAAGCTATGTCGCGTGCTGCGGTATGCGGAGACACAAAAAGCACCATAGTTAAACACAGATGAGGCTTCTAAGTTGATATAATAACCAGTAAGAAGTAGTACAATTCAAGTTTTAGCTATCGATTATTGACTTCTTAGCCGGCTTTGGTGCCTTGGACATGAGCTAGGACCTTAAGATTTTTCATGAAAGGAGGACTAGCAGCCGTGTTGCACGGGAGAATGTAAACGTGTTCATATGTTGGAAAAACCTGAGAAATCCGTCAGTTTTCGTCATTTGTTATCGAATCGACTTAAAGCCAGATCGTCACATTGGCCGCTCTTCATCTGAAACGCTTACATTTATCGTCTGCAAAGCTATGTTGCGTGCTGCGGTATGCGGAGACACTAAAAGCACCATAGTAGAACACAGAACAAGCTTCTAAGTTGATGTAATAGCCAGTAACAAGCAGTAAAATTCAAGTTTTAGTTACAGATTATTGATTTTTAGCCGGCTTTGGTGCCTTGGACATGAGCTAGGATCTTAAGATTTTGCATGAAAGAGGACTATCAGCCGCGTTGCACGGGAGAATGTGAAAAGTGTTCATATGTACTAAAAACCTTATAAATCCGTCCGTTTTCGTCATTTGTTATCGAATCGACTTAGAGCCAGATCGTCACATTGGCCGCTCTTCTATCTGAAACGGTTACATTTATCGTCTGCAAAGCTATGTCGCTTGCTGCGGTATGCAGATACACTAGAGCACCATAGTAGAACACCGATGATGCGTTTAAGTTGACGTAATAATCAGTAAAAAGCAGTACAATTCAAGTTGTTGTTATCGATTATTGACTTTTTAGCTGGCTTTGGTGCCTTGGACAGGAGCTAGGACCTTAAGATTTTGCAGGAAATGTGGACTAGCAGCCGCGCTGCACGGGAGAATGTGGAAAGTGTTCATATGTAGAAAAAACCTGGGATATCCGTCCGTTTATTTCATTTGTTGTCGAATCTACTTAAAGCCAGATCGTCACATTAGCCGCTCTTCTCTCGGAAACGGTTACATTTATCGTCTGCAAAGCTATTTCGCGTGCTGTGGTATGCGGAGGCACTAAAAGCACCATGGTAGAACACAGATGAAGCTTCTAAGTTGATATAATAGAAAGTAAGAAGTTGTACAATTCAAGTTATGTTTATAGATTATTGATTTTTAGCTGGCTTTGGTGCCTTATACATGAGCTAGGAACTTAAGATTTTGCATGAAAGGAGGACTAGCAGCCGCGTTGCACGGGAGAATGTGAAAAGTGTTCATATGTAGTAAAAACCTGAGAAATCCGTCCGTTTTCTTCATTTGTTATCGAGTCTACTTAAAGCCAGATTGTCACATTGGCCGCTCTTCTCTCTGAAACGGTTACAATTATCGTCTGCATAGCTTTGTCGCGTGGTGCGGTATGCGGAGACACTAAAAGCACCATAGTTAAACACAGATAAACCCTCTAAGTTGATATAATAACCAGAAAGAAGTAGTACAATTCAAGTTTTGATTATCGATTGTTGAATTCTTAGCCGGCTTTGGTGCCTTGGACGTGAGATAGTACCTTAAGATTTTGCATGAAAGGAGGACTAGCAGCCGGGTTGCACGGGAGAATGTGAAAAGTGTTCATATGAAGTAAAAACCTAAGAAATCCGTCCGTTTTCGTCATTTGTTATCGAGTCGACTTAAAGCCAGGTCGTCACATAGGCCGCTCTTCTCTCTGAAACGGTAACATTTATCATCTGCATAGCTATGTCGCGTGCTGCGGTACCATAGCTATGCAAAGATGATATTTTAAATTTGAAGTAATAGTCAGTAAGAAGTACTACAATTCAAGTTTTAGTTATCGATTATTGACTTTTTAGCCGGTTTTGGTGCCTTGGACATGAGCTAGGACTTTAAGATTTTGCATGAAAGGAGGACTAGCAGTCGCGTTGCACGGGAGAATGTGAAAAGTGTTCATATGTAGTAAAAACCTGACAAATCCGTCCGTTTTCGTAATTTGTTATCGAAACGCCTTAAAGTTAGATCGTCACATTGGCCGGTATTCTCTCCGAAAGGGTTACATTTATCGTCTGCAAAGAGAAGTCGCGTGCTGCGGTATGCGGAGACACTAAAAGCACCATAGTAGAACACAGAAGAAGCACCTAAGTTGCTGTAATAGCCTGTAAGAAGCTGTACATTCCAAGTTTTAGTTATCGATTATTGACTTTTTAGCCGGCTTCGTGCCTTGGACATAAAGTAGGACCTTAAGATTTTGCATGAAGGGAGGAATAGCAACCGCGTTGCACGGGAGAATGTAAAAAGTGTTCATATGTAGTAAAACCTGAGAAATCCGTCCGTTTTCGTCATTTGTTATCGATCGACTTAAGGCCAGATCGTCACATTAGCCGCTCTTCTCTCTGCAACGGTTACATTTATCGTCTGCACAGCTGTGTCGCGTGCTCCGGTATGAGGAGACACTAAAAGCACCATAGCAGAACACAGAAGAAGCTTCTAAGTTGATGTCATAGCCAGTAAGAAACAGTACGTTCCTTGTTTTAGTTATCGATTATTGACTTTTTAACCGGCTTTGGTACTTGGACATGAGGTAGGACCTTAAGATTTTGCATGAAGGGAGGACTAGCATCCGCGTTGCTCGGGAGCAAGTGAAAAGTGTCCATATGTAGTAAAAAGCTGAGAAATAAGTCCGTTTTCGTCATTTTTTATCGAATCGACTTAAGCTAAATCGTCACATTAGGCGCTCTTCTCTTTGAAAAGGTAACATTTATCGTCTGCAAAGCTATGTCGCGTGCTGCGGTATGCGGAGACACTAGAAGCACCATAGCAGAACACAGAAGAAGCTTCTAAGTTGATGTAATAGCCAGTAAGAAGCAGTACAATTCGAGTATTAGTTATCGAATATTGACATTTTACCCTTCTTTGCGGCCTTGTACATGAGCTAGGAACTTAAGATTTTGCATGAGAGGAGGACTAGCAGCCACGTTGCACGGGAAAATGTGAAAAGTGTTCATATGCAGTAAAACGGCTGAGAAATACGTCCGTTTTCGTCATTTGTTATCGAATCGACTTAAAGCCAGATTGTCACATTGGCCGCTCTTCTCTTTGAAACGGTTAGATTTATCGCCTGCAAAGCTATGTCGCGTGCTGCGGTATGCGGAGACACAAAAAGCACCATTGTTAAACACAGATGAGGCTTCTAACTTGATATAATAACCAGTAAGAAGTAGTACAATTCAAGTTTTAGCTATCGATTATTGACTTCTTAGCCGGCTTTGGTGCCGTGGACATGAGCTAGGACATTAAGATTTTGCATGAAAGGAGGACTAGCAGCCGTGTTGCACGGGAGAATGTAAAAGTGTTCATATGTAGTAGAAACCTGAGAAATCCGTCAGTTTTCGTCATTTGTTATCGAATCGACTTAAAGCCAGATCGTCACATTGGCCGCTCTTCATCTGAAACGCTTACATTTATCGTCTGCAAAGCTATGTTGCGTGCTGTGGTATGCGGTGACACTAAAAGCACCATAGCACAACACAGAAGAAGCTTCTAAGTTGATGTAACAGCTAGTAAGAAGCAGTAGAATTCAAGTTTTGGTTATCGGATATTGACTTTTTTACCCTTCTTTGGTGCCTTGGATATGAGCTAGGACGTTAAGATTTTGCATGAAAGGAGGAACAGCAGCCGCGTTGCACAGGAGAATGTGAAAAGTGTTCATATGTAGTGAAAACCTGAGAAATATGTCCGTTTTCGTCATTTGTTACCGAATCTAATTAAAGCTAGATCGTCTCATTGGCCGATTTTCTCTCTGAAACGGTTACATTTATCGTCTGCAAAACTACGTCGTGTGCTGCGGTATGCGGAGACACTAAAAGCACCATAGTAGAACCCAGATGAAGCTTCTAAGTTGGTGTAATAGCCAGTAACAAGCAGTACAATTCAAGTTTTAGTTATCGATTATTGACTTTTTAGCCGGCTTTGTTGCCTTGGACATGAGCTAGGACCTTAAGATTTTGCATGATAGGAGGACTAGCAGCCGCATAGCACGGGAGAATGTGAAAAGTGTCCATATGTACTAAAAACCTTATAAATCCGTCCGTTTTCGTCATTTGTTATCGAATCGACTTAAAGCCAGATCGTCACATTGGCCGCTCTTCTATCTGAATCGGTTACATTTATCGTCTGCAAAGCTATGTCGCGTGCTGCGGTATGCGGAGACACCAAGGGCACCATAGCTGTGCCAAGATGATGTTTAAAATTTGATGTAATAGTCAGTAAGAAGTACTACAATTCAAGTTTTAGTTATCGATTATTGACTTTTTAGCCGGCTTCGGTGCCTTGGTCATGAGATAGGATTTTAAGATTTTGCATGAAAGGAGGACTATCAGCCGCGTTGCACGGGAGAATGTGAAAAGTGTTCATATGTACTAAAAACCTTATAAATCCGTCCGTTTTGGTCATTTTTTATCGAATCGACTTAAAGCCAGATCGTCACATTGGCCGCTCTTGTATCTCAAACGGTTACATTTATCGTCTGCATAGCTATGTCGCGTGCTGCTGTATGCGGAGACACTAAAAGGAGCATAGTTAAACACAGATGAAGCTTCTAAGTTGATATAGTAACCAGTAACATGTAGTACAATTTAAGTTTAGTTATAGATTATTGACTTCTTTGACGGCTTTTGTGCCTTGGACATGAGCTGGGACCTTGAGATTTTGCATGAAAGGAGGACTAGCAGCCGCATTGCACGGGAGAATGTGAAAAGTGTTCAAATGTAGTAAAAACCTGAGTAACCCGTCCGTTCTCGTCATTTGTTATAAAGTAGACTTGAAGCCAGATCGACACATTGGCCGCTCTTCTCTCTGAAACGGTTACATTTATCCTCTGCATAGCTATGTTCCGTGTTGCGGTATGCGGAGACACTAAAAGCACAATAGTAGAACACAGAAGAAGCTTCTTAGTTGATGTAACAGCAAGTAAGAAGCAGTACCATTCAATTTTTAGTTATCGATTGTTGACTTTTTACACTTCTTAGGTGCATTGGACATGAGGTAGGACCTTAAGATTTGGCATGAGAGGAGGACTAGCAGCCACGTTGCACGGGAAAATGTGAAAAGCGTTCATATGCAGTAAAACGGCTGAGAAATACGTCCGTTTTCGTCATTTGTTATCGAATCGACTTAAAGCCAGATCGTCACATCGGCCGCTGTTCTCTCTGAAACGGTTACATTTATCGCCTGCAAAGCTATGTCGCGTGCTGCGGTATGCGGAGACACAAAAAGCACCATAGTTAAACACAGATGAGGCTTCTAAGTTGATATAATAACCAGTAAGAAGTAGTACAATTCAAGTTTTAGCTATCGATTATTGACTTCTTAGCCGGCTTTGGTGCCTTGGACATGAGCTAGGACCTTAAGATTTTTCATGAAAGGAGGACTAGCAGCCGTGTTGCACGGGAGAATGTAAACGTGTTCATATGTTGGAAAAACCTGAGAAATCCGTCAGTTTTCGTCATTTGTTATCGAATCGACTTAAAGCCAGATCGTCACATTGGCCGCTCTTCATCTGAAACGCTTACATTTATCGTCTGCAAAGCTATGTTGCGTGCTGCGGTATGCGGAGACACTAAAAGCACCATAGTAGAACACAGAACAAGCTTCTAAGTTGATGTAATAGCCAGTAACAAGCAGTAAAATTCAAGTTTTAGTTACAGATTATTGATTTTTAGCCGGCTTTGGTGCCTTGGACATGAGCTAGGATCTTAAGATTTTGCATGAAAGAGGACTATCAGCCGCGTTGCACGGGAGAATGTGAAAAGTGTTCATATGTACTAAAAACCTTATAAATCCGTCCGTTTTCGTCATTTGTTATCGAATCGACTTAGAGCCAGATCGTCACATTGGCCGCTCTTC
This sequence comes from Schistocerca gregaria, assembly GCF_023897955.1. Classification (NCBI taxonomy): domain Eukaryota; kingdom Metazoa; phylum Arthropoda; class Insecta; order Orthoptera; family Acrididae; genus Schistocerca; species Schistocerca gregaria. The sequence continues at coordinate 558,818 of NW_026061756.1, read as the reverse complement.
TATCTGAAACGGTTACATTTATCGTCTGCAAAGCTATGTCGCTTGCTGCGGTATGCAGATACACTAGAGCACCATAGTAGAACACCGATGATGCGTTTAAGTTGACGTAATAATCAGTAAAAAGCAGTACAATTCAAGTTGTGTTTATCGATTATTGACTTTTTAGCTGGCTTTGGTGCCTTGGACAGGAGCTAGGACCTTAAGATTTTGCAGGAAATGTGGACTAGCAGCCGCGCTGCACGGGAGAATGTGGAAAGTGTTCATATGTAGAAAAAACCTGGGATATCCGTCCGTTTATTTCATTTGTTGTCGAATCTACTTAAAGCCAGATCGTCACATTAGCCGCTCTTCTCTCGGAAACGGTTACATTTATCGTCTGCAAAGCTATTTCGCGTGCTGTGGTATGCGGAGGCACTAAAAGCACCATGGTAGAACACAGATGAAGCTTCTAAGTTGATATAATAGAAAGTAAGAAGTTGTACAATTCAAGTTATGTTTATAGATTATTGATTTTTAGCTGGCTTTGGTGCCTTATACATGAGCTAGGAACTTAAGATTTTGCATGAAAGGAGGACTAGCAGCCGCGTTGCACGGGAGAATGTGAAAAGTGTTCATATGTAGTAAAAACCTGAGAAATCCGTCCGTTTTCTTCATTTGTTATCGAGTCTACTTAAAGCCAGATTGTCACATTGGCCGCTCTTCTCTCTGAAACGGTTACAATTATCGTCTGCATAGCTTTGTCGCGTGGTGCGGTATGCGGAGACACTAAAAGCACCATAGTTAAACACAGATAAACCCTCTAAGTTGATATAATAACCAGAAAGAAGTAGTACAATTCAAGTTTTGATTATCGATTGTTGAATTCTTAGCCGGCTTTGGTGCCTTGGACGTGAGATAGTACCTTAAGATTTTGCATGAAAGGAGGACTAGCAGCCGGGTTGCACGGGAGAATGTGAAAAGTGTTCATATGAAGTAAAAACCTAAGAAATCCGTCCGTTTTCGTCATTTGTTATCGAGTCGACTTAAAGCCAGGTCGTCACATAGGCCGCTCTTCTCTCTGAAACGGTAACATTTATCATCTGCATAGCTATGTCGCGTGCTGCGGTACCATAGCTATGCAAAGATGATATTTTAAATTTGAAGTAATAGTCAGTAAGAAGTACTACAATTCAAGTTTTAGTTATCGATTATTGACTTTTTAGCCGGTTTTGGTGCCTTGGACATGAGCTAGGACTTTAAGATTTTGCATGAAAGGAGGACTAGCAGTCGCGTTGCACGGGAGAATGTGAAAAGTGTTCATATGTAGTAAAAACCTGACAAATCCGTCCGTTTTCGTAATTTGTTATCGAAACGCCTTAAAGTTAGATCGTCACATTGGCCGGTATTCTCTCCGAAAGGGTTACATTTATCGTCTGCAAAGAGAAGTCGCGTGCTGCGGTATGCGGAGACACTAAAAGCACCATAGTAGAACACAGAAGAAGCACCTAAGTTGCTGTAATAGCCTGTAAGAAGCTGTACATTCCAAGTTTTAGTTATCGATTATTGACTTTTTAGCCGGCTTCGTGCCTTGGACATAAAGTAGGACCTTAAGATTTTGCATGAAGGGAGGAATAGCAACCGCGTTGCACGGGAGAATGTAAAAAGTGTTCATATGTAGTAAAACCTGAGAAATCCGTCCGTTTTCGTCATTTGTTATCGATCGACTTAAGGCCAGATCGTCACATTAGCCGCTCTTCTCTCTGCAACGGTTACATTTATCGTCTGCACAGCTGTGTCGCGTGCTCCGGTATGAGGAGACACTAAAAGCACCATAGCAGAACACAGAAGAAGCTTCTAAGTTGATGTAATAGCCAGTAGGAAGCAATACAGTTCAAGTTTTAGTTATCGAATATTGACTTTTTACCCTTCTTTGCTGCCTTGGACATGAGCTGGGACCTTAAGATTTTGCATGAAAGGAGGACTATCAGCCGCGTTGTACGGGAAATGTGAAAAGTGTTCATATGTACTAAAAACCTTATAAATCCGTCCGTTTTCGTCATTTGTTATCGAGTCGACTTAAAGCCAGATCGGCACATTGGCATCTATTCTCTCTGAAACGCTTACATTTATCGTCCGCAAAGCTATGTCGCGTGCTGCGATATGCGGAGACACTAAAAGGAGCATAGTTAAACACAGATGAAGCTTCTAAGTTGATATAATAACCAGTAAGAAGTAGCACAATTCAAGTTTAGTTATCGATTATTGACTTCTTTGACGGCTTTTGTGCCTTGGACATGAGCTAGGACCTTGAGATTTTGCATGAAAGGAGGACTAGCAGCTGCATTGCACGGGAGAATGTGAAAAGTGTTCAAAAGTAGTAAAAACCTGAGTAATCCGTTCGTTCCCGTCATTTGTTATCGAGTAGACTTGAAGCCAGATCGACACATTGGCCGCTCTTCTCTCTGAAACGGTTACATTTATCGTCTGCAAAGCTATGTCGCGCGCTGCGGTATGCGGTGACACTAAAAGCACCATAGTAGAACACAAAAGAGGCTCCTAAGTTGCTGTAATAGCATGTAAGAAGCAGTACATTCCAAGTTTTAGTTATCCATTATTGACTTTTTAGCCGGCTTCGTGCCTTCGACATAAAGTAGGACCTTAAGATTTTGCATGAAGGGAGGAATAGCAACCGCGTTGCACGGGAGAATGTGAAAAGTGTTCATATGTAGTAAAACCTGAGAAATCCGTCCGTTTTCGTCATTTGTTATCGATCGACTTAAGGCCAGATCGTCACATTGGCCACTCTTCTCTCTGCAACGGTTACATTTATCGTCTGCACAGCTGTGTCGCATGCTGCGGTATGAGGAGACACTAAAAGCACCATAGCAGAACACAGAGGAAGCTTCTAAGTTGATGTAATAGCCAGTAGGAAGCAATACAATTCAAGTTTTAGATATCGAATATTGACTTTTTACCCTTCTTTGCTGCCTTGGACATAAGCTGGGACCTTAAGATTTTGTATGAAAGGAGGACTAGCAGTCACGTTGCACGGGCGATTGTGAAAAGTGTTCATATGTAGTATAAACGTAAGATACCCGTCCGTTTTCGTCATCTGTTATGGAATCGACTTAAAGCCTGATCGTCACATTGGCCGCTGTTCTCTCTGAAACGGTTACACTTATCGTCTGCAAAGCTATGTCGTGTGCTGCGGTATGTGGTGACACTAAAAGCACCATAGCAGAACACAAAAAAGTTTCTAAGTTGATGTAATATCCAGTAAGAAGTTGTAAAATTCAAGTTTTAGTTATCGATTATTGAATACGTTGCTTTGGTGCCTTGGACATGAGGTAGGACCTTACGATTTTGCATGAAGGGAGGACTAGCAGCCGCGTTGCACGGGAGAATGTGATAAGTGTTCATATGTAGAATAAACCTGGGATATCCGTCCGTTTTTTTCATTTGTTGTAGAATCTACTTAAAGCCAGATCGTCACATTGGCCGCTCTTCTCTCTGAAACGGTTACATTTGTCGTCTGCAAAGCTATGTCGCGTGCTGCGGTATGCGGAGACACTAAAAGCACCATAGTAGAACACAGGAAAAGCTTCTAAGTTGATGTAATAGCCAGTAAAAAGCAGTACAATTAAAGTTTTAGTTATCGATTATTGACTTTTTACACTTCTTTGGTGCCTTGGACATGAGCTAGGACCTTAAGATTTGGCATGAAAGGAGAACTATCAGCCGCGTTGCACGGGTTAATGTTAAAAGTGTTCATATGTAGTAAAAACGTGATAAATCCGTACGGTTTTCGTCATGTTTTATCGAATCGACTTAAAGCCAGATCGTCGATTTGGTCGCTCTTTTCTCTCTGAAACGGTTACATTTAATGTCTGCAAAGCTATGTCGCGTGCTGCGGTATGCGGAGACAATAAAAGCAAGATAGTAGAACACAGAAGAAGCTTCTACGTTGATGTAACAGCCAGTAAGAAGCAGTACAATTCAAGTTTTCGTTATCGATCCATTACTATTTACACTTCTTTGGTGCCTTGGAAATGAGCTAGGACTTTAAGATTTTGCGAGAAAGGAGGACTATCAGCCGCGTTGCACTGGAGAATGTAAAAAGTGTTCATGTGTAGTAAAACCCTGAGAAATCCGTCCGTTTTCGTCATTTGTTATCGAATTTAGTTAAAGCCAGATAGGCACATTGGCCGCTCTTCTCTCTCAAACGGTTACAGTTATCGTCTGCAAAGCTATGTCGCGTGCTGCGGTATGCAGAGAGACTAGTGCACCATAGTAGAACACCGATGATGCTTTTAAGTTGATGTAATAGTCAGTAAAAAGCAGTACAAATCAAGTTTTTGGTATCGATTATTGTTTTTTACACTAATTTGGTGCTTTGGACATGAGCTAGGACCTTAAGATTTTGCACGAAAGGAGGACCAGCAGCCGCGTTGCTCGGGAGTATGTGAAAAGTGTTCATATGTTGTAAAAACCTAAGAAATCCTTCCGTTCTTGTCATTTGTTATCGAATCGAGTTAAAGCCAGATCGTCACATTGGCAGCTCTTCTCTCTGAAACGGTTACATTTATCGTCTGCAATGCTATGTCTCGTGCTGCGGTATGCGGAGACACTAAAAGCACGATAGTAGAACACAGAAGAAGCTTCTACGTTGATGTAACAGCCAGTAAGAAGCAGTACAATTCAAGCTTTAGTTATCGATTATTGACTTTTTACACTTCTTTGGTGCCTTGGCCATGAGCTGGGACCTTAAGATTTGGAATGAAAGGAGGACTATCAGCCGCGTTGCACGGGAGAATGTGAAAAGTGTTCATATGTAGTAAGAACCTGAGTAATCCGTCCGTTTTCGTCATTTGTTATCGAATCGACTTAAAGCCAGATCGGCACATTGGCCGCTCTTCTCTCTCAAACGGTTACAATTATCGTCTGCAAAGCTATGTCGCGTGCTGCGGTATGCAGAGACACTAGAGCACCATAGTAGAACACCGATGATGCTTTTAAGTTGATGTAATAATCAGTAAACAGCAGTACAATTCAAGTTTTAGTTATCGAATTTTGACTTTTTAGCTGGCTTCTAAGTTGATATAATAACCAGTATGAAGTTGTACAATTCAAGTTTTAGTTATCGATTATTGAATACTTAGCTGGCTTTGATGCCTTGGATATGAGCTAGGACCTTAAGATCTTGCATGAAAGGAGGACTAGCAGCAGCGTTGCATGGGAGAATGTGAAAAGTGTTCATATGTAGTAAAAACCTGAGAAATCCGTCCGTTTTCGTCATTTGTTATCGAATCGACTTAAAGCCAAATCGTCACATTGGCCGCTCTTCTCTCTGAAACTGTAACATTAATTGTCTGCAAAGATATGTCGCGTGCTGCGGTATGCGGAGACACTAAACTCACTATAGTAGAACACAGAACAAGCTTCTAAGTTGATATAATAGCCAGTAAGAAGCAGTACAATTCAAGTTTTAGTTGTCGATTACTGACTTTTTACCCTTCTTTGGTGCCTTGGACATGAGCTAGGGCCTTAAGATTTTGAATGAAAGGAGGACTAGCAGCCGCGGTGCACGGGAGAATGTGAAAAGTATACATATGCAGTAAAAACCTGAGAAATCCGTCCGTTTTCGCCATTTGTTATCGAATCAACTTAAAGCCAGATCGTCACATTGGCCGCTCTTCTCTCTGAAACGGTTACATTTATCGTCTGCAAAGCTATGTCGCGTTCTGAGGTATGCGGAGACACTAAAATCACTATAGTAGAACACCGAAGAAGCTTCTAAGTTGATGTAATAGCGAGTAAGAAGGACTACAATTCAAGTTTTAATTATCGATTATTGAATTTTGACCCTTCTTTGGTGACTTGGACATGAGATAGGACCTTAAGATTTTGCATGAAAAGAGGGCTAGCAGCCGCCTTGCACGAGAGAAGGTGAAAAGTGTACATATGTAGTAAAAACCTGAGAAATCCGTCCGTTTTCGCCATTAGTTATCGAATGGACTTCAAAGCAGATCGTCACATTGGCCGATCTTCTCTCTGAAACGGTTACATTTATCGTCTGCAAAGCTATGTCGCGTGCTGAGGTATGCGGAGACACTAAAAGCACCATAGTAGAACACAGAAGAAGCTTCTAAGTTGATGTAATAGCGAGTAAGAAGGACTACAATTCGAGTTTTGTTATCGATTATTGACTTTTGACCCTTCTTTGGTGACTTGGACATGAGATAGGACCTTAATATCTTGCATGAAAGGAGGACTAGCAGCAGCGTTGCATGTGAGAATGTGGAAAGTGTTCATATGTAGTAAAAACCTGAGATATCCACCCGTTTTCGTCATTTTGTTATCGAATCGACTTAAAGCCACATCGTCACATTCTCCGCTCTTCTCTCTGAAACGGTTACATTTATCGTCTGCAAAGCTATGTCGCGTTCTGAGGTATGCAGAGACACTAAAAGCACCATAGTAGAACACAGAAGAAGCTTCTAAGTTGATGTAATAGCGAGTAAGAAGGACTACAATTCAAGTTTTAGTTATCGATTATTGACTTTTGACCCTTCTTTGGTGACTTGGACATGAGCTAGGAATTTAAGATTTTGAATGAAAGGTGGACTAGCAGCCGCGTTGCACGGGAGAACATGAAAAGTGTTCATATGTAGTAACAACCTGAGAAATCCGCCCGTATTCATCATTTGTTATGGAAACGACTTAAAGGCAGATCGTCACATTGGCCGCTCTTCTCTCTGAAACGGTTACATTCATCGTCCGCAAAGCTATGTCGCGTGATGCGGTATGCGCAGACTCTAAAAGCACCATAGTAGAACACAGAAGAAGCTTCTAAGTTGATGTAATAGCCAGTAAGAAGCAGTACAATTCAAGTTTTAATTATCGATTATTGACTTTTTACCCTTCTCCTTCTTTGATGTCTTGTACATGAGCTAGGACCTTAATATCTTGCATGAAAGGAGGACTAGCAGCAGCGTTGCATGTGAGAATGTGAAAAGTGTTCATATGTAGTAAAAACCTGAGAAATCCGTCCGTTTTCGTCGTTTGTTATCGAATCGACTTAAAGCCAGATCGTCACATTGGCTGCTCTTCTCTCTGAAACGGTTACATTTATCGTCTGCAAAGCTATGTCGCGTGCTGAGGTATGCGGAGACACTAAAATCACTATATTTAGAACACGGAACTAGCTTCTAAGTTGATGTAATAGCCAGTAAGAAGCAGTACAATTCAAGTTTTAGTTATCGATTGTTGACTTTTCACCCTTGTTTGGTGCCTTGGACATCAACTAGCACCTTAAGATTTTGCGGGAAAGGAGGACTAGCAACCGCGTTGCACGGGAGAGTGCGAAAAGTGTTCATATGTAGTTAAAACCTGAGAAATCCGTCCGTATTCGTCATTCTTTATGGAATCGACTTAAAGCCAGATCGTCACATTGGCCGCTCTTCTTTCTCAAACGGTTACATTTATAGTCTGCAAAGCTATGTCGCGTGCTGCAGTATGCGGAGACACTATAAGCACCATAGTAGAACACAGTGTGGCGTCCCAAGCGTGGGTTTTGCGAGGGATTGAGCGACACGGTTCGTAAACGGGAATTAGCCGGTTGACCTAATTGAGAGGGAGACTTTTGATCTGGCTAAGATGTTAAATTCCCTGGTGTGAAGGTACAAGGCTAGGATGTTGGTAGAAGTAAACTCGTATGGACGTTATAAAAGTTCTAATTTATTCATAAAGAATACAGATCACCCTAACTGCGTAGTGATTGTACCTACAGAATAGCCAAGCCCATTACAGAGACGGTGACTGACTTCCACCGTTCTGGCTGCCTGATAGAACTTTCCAGCACTTTGCTGCCCACACTAGCACCCTACGTCAGAGTCCCGCGGTCGCTGCCTAAACGCTCATCGGCGACTATCTCTAACTGTCTGCCTGCAGCCCGCCCTCAGCCCAAGTCGGCTGCTACTCACGCTGACTACCGTCGCTGCCTAAACCCGAGAGAGAGAGATCCCCGGAGCGGAGTGCCTCCGAGTTTTGTTAGCTCTTCCCCTTCGACCCCGCCAGCGCTTGGCATGACGTAGCGTCGAGTGCAACTTTTCCTTATTAGGGATTGTTTTAGTATTGACTTCAGTACTTTTCTTCAGAAGCTGGGTGGAGGGGTAGAGGGGCCTCTCCCTATATGGTCACGCACTGCGTCCTGAGCCTTTCATTGGCTCCTCATGACGTAGTGCGGTCCCCACCTAGGGCCCTCTTTCTTTCTCTCTCCGCTCCCAGACTTCTCCCTCTAGCCAAGAGTGATGATACTGTAAGTTATTGCTTATTAAGAGACCTGCCCAGAGCGCCCTTTTATCTTAATAGCTGAGTCTGCTTCCTTGCTTATGACGCGCAGCTGCCTGGCCGCTTGGACCGCCGCCTCGGCTATCTGGTTGCGTCGTTATCTTTTGTGACCCCTCTGACACGCCTGGCGTCCCCTGTTAACTCTATCTCCCCGTATGATTTCTGGTGTATCGTCTGAGAACAACTGCATTTAGACTTGGCTTTTCTGCGGTTACAACACCTCCCCCGCCAGGGAAATTGGCGTTACTCCTCGGAGTAGCGTCAATTGTGACTCTTTTATTTTTTTTTCCATTACATGCTTTACAGATTTGTTTATTACATTAGCATCTGATATGTTATATTTTTCATTTTCATTTAGTAAAGTCAAATTCATTAAACACACAATAATACAATTACATTATACATGCCTAACATTCAGTTATGTCAAAAGCATTTGCATTAAAATCAAAAGACACTTCCATTGATACATACATTCACATTTCAATTAGAATTACATTTCAAATACAGTTACATTTCAATTACACATTTCAAATACAGTTACATTTCAATTACATATTTCAAATACAGTTACATTTCAATTACACGTTTCAAATACAGTTATTTAACGTCTGTTTCTGAAAGCGACCGTATCACCTTGGTCTTTTCCACATCTTTCATAAATTACTATCTCTTCAGTTTCTTTATTACTGTGTCTTCTAGCTGAACTAGTCTCTGGGTATTGGTTCACTATGGTATTTCTTATACATACTTTTCCACAACAATCACTGTCTTCAAAATATTTCCATATACTTTTAAAACAGTCTTTACAACATTTACAGTTTTTACAACAGCATGTTATTATGATTAGAATAACTATTGATATGGCTACATACGTAGTTATGGAGTAATGTGTGAAGTACCTGGAGTACTTAATTTCCTCCTCTTGTCTCTCTACCATCTTCTGGACATCATCCAGTCTTTTTCCTGCGACTTTCAAGTCGTCTAACTGTGTTATTACCTGGTCCAATGGCAAATCTAATGCTAACGTTGAGACACTCCTTTTTTCCTTGTGTACCACGCAACAATCGAATTCTAGATTGATCTGCGGAACTATGTCTTTCTTCGTCACATTACTCTGAATCACTCTATCTGTTTGTATGAACACTCTAGTGCCATACCCCTCACATTTACTGTAAAAACTAATTTTTCCTACCCCTTTTATTACTAGGTCCTTTGGTGGTTCCCTTCCACACAATACTGTTAAGCCTTCTTCCTTCGGTGCTACATATAGCCATTCGTTACTGTTTAGATGAGTCCAAAGGCTCTGATTCAGTGCGACTATTTTTCGCACACAATCTTCCGGAATTTCTCTTACCGGTTGCAACAATTTGGCTTCGCACTCTTCGTGGTCGAATGTTGACAGCAAGGCGAATGCTTGTTTGCACAGTCTCCTATTTTTACTTAGCTCCTTGCATTTTAGTTCCTCCGCAGAAAGTTTCGCGTACTGCCTTTTGGATTCATCTATTAGTAAGAATTCTTTCTCTGGCTGTATGTACACATATTTACCTTTCATGTTTGGAATTTCTTTTGGTAATGGGAGTACTCTATACAAATTGAAATTGTTATTATTTATTAATGGAATATTAATTACATATCCTAGTATGCTACCCGAGATGAAAACATCTAAATCAATTATTCTTAACAATAGATAACCTGAGGACTCCGTAAGAGGAACAGGAAACTTTACATCTTTTAGTTCTTCCAGTATTAAACTTAGGTATTTTACAATTTGGACTGGATTAATTATATGAGGCTGTAGTATTCCCTTCTGAGCATTTACAATGGCATTTATCATTTGTTCGTATTCCTCTTCGATCTGACCAAACACTGCCGATAGTTGTAATACTTGCTCTGTTACTGTGGCGAAGGACGCTACACGTTTAAACCCTATATCGGTTTCCTTCACGTATTCCTTCATGAATCGTTCTAGTCTTTGCATACCTGTCTTCAGAACGTGCTCATTTGACTCTAGTGTATATACCGTCCTGTTTACTCCCGCCAATGTGGCTCTTACCACTGCCACCTGTTCCTTTGTTAGCCTCAACAACCCTTCTGAGTTTTTCTCCATAGCGTCTATTCTTTTCTTATAGTATGCTGCATCTGCTTCGTCCAACGGCCCGAACAGTATTTTACTTACCTGTCCGACGAAGTTGAATACTCCTCTCTTCCTTCTGGTCTCGTGTTTCGTTAGCTGCTGTACTAAAAGTTGCAATCCTGTGATTTTTTCCACATGATGGGTTACTTGTTGGTCTAGTACCCTGCATTCTATTAATCCTACATTTAATTGTGTTAGTGTTTCTCGGCACCTTTGTACCGCTGCCCTACCATACCTCTCTGCATTCTGAAACCTTTCTGTTATTATATCTAGATTTACGTATGTGACTATTCTCCATGTGGTACTGTATATTTCTACCTGTCCTCTATTATCGTAATATAGTCCTGATGAACTCGGAAATGGCGTCACTTGGTACTCATTTGTTGCATGCTCTGATGCAGTGATGTAGTATGCTGTTATCACTATGACGAATTTCACGACCTGCCACTTGAGTGCCATACCTGAAATTTAAAAGAATTGTTTCAGCCTGTTGGCATGTACTTTTGTTTCCTTATTTCTTTTAACTTTTATTACTACGTTAGGACCTTCCACTTTTACTACTTCAAATGGACCTCTCCATTGTGAATCTAATTTCCGAGATCTACCCCGTCTCACCGACTCATCGTGCAGTAATACTTTATCTCCTACCTTGAAGTTTTTTGGATTTTGTTTCATGTCATACTGTTCCTTACTGATTTTCTTACTTCTTATAATCGAGTCTCTGGCCACTCTGTGGGCTTCCTGCATTCTCGCTCTTAGTTTATTTACATACATTTCATAATTGTAACTTACCTGCTGTGTTTCTTGCTGCAGTACTCCTGGTATGTTAACCTTTCTTCCGTATAGTAATTCAAATGGTGTGTATCCTGTGCTGCTGTGTGGTGTAGTGTTGAACACAAAAATTGAATACTGTACCCATTTGTCCCAAGAACTTTGATCTCCTGTTACAAAGTGTCTGAGATACTCTACAATAGTTCTATGACTTCTTTCTAGTGCACCATTTGATTCAGGGTGGTACGCTGTAGTATTTATACGCTTCACCTTCAACAATTTACATACACTTTTAAATACATCACTCAGAAAGTTAGACCCTTGATCTGTTAATAATACTGATGGAATTCCATACCTTAATACTACGTTTTCCACAAATGCCTCAGCTACTGTTTCAGCATCTTGTTTGTCAATTGGGATTGCTAAGGTAAATTTACTCAGATCGTCTTGGAATGTTAACATGTACCTTTTTCCTGTATTAGATACATCTAGTGGACCCACTATATCCATCGCACACTTTCCGAATACTGTTTCTGCTGTGTCTGTAATTTCTAAGGGCATCCTAGTTTTCATTTGCGTGTTTTTATTCTTTTGACACGATGGGCATTTCCTAATGTAATTTTCAATGTCACGCTTCATTCCGCGCCACTGCTTGTATGCTTTAATTCTTTCGAGTGTCCTGTGCATTCCTTGGTGGCCTCCCAAGGGATTGTCATGCATTTCCTTTAGTATATTTTCTTTTTCTTCGGGACTAATTTCCTCACCACTATCCGTTTCCTGTTCTATTTCACTCGACACTTGTGCTTGCCGCACGTTTACGGAACTTTCTTCCCCATTTGCTTTTACTGCCGAGATCTCTGTCTCCACCTTCTGCTTCGCATCTATCTCTTCCTTCCCTTCATGCCTTATTCTACTCAGCGCATCCGCATTACTATTTAACTTTCCTGGCTTGTATATTACTTCATAATCATACTCCTCGAGTTTCAGTCTCCACTTCAGGAGTCTCGAACTCGGATCTTTGACACTAAATATCCACGTTAGTGGCTTATGGTCTGTCACTACAGTGAACTTTCTGCCATATACATATGGTCTGAACTGTTTTACTGCGTAAACTATAGCCAACAACTCTTTTTCCGTTGTGCTATAATTTAGTTCGGCTTTGTTCAATGCTCTGGATGCATATGCGATGGGCAAGTCTTCGCCAATCTTCTTACCTTGCGATAACACTGCACCCAAGGCTGCGTTACTCGCATCCGTTGTAATGATGAACGGTTTCGTAAAGTCAGGGTACTGAAGTAACGGAGGGTTTATTAATTTCTCTTTTAGTTCTTCGAACGCATTGTTCTGACGTTCGCTCCATCGGTACTCCACTCCCTTTTTTAAGAGCTCATGGAGAGGTTTCGCAATCTTGCTGAAGTTAGCAATGAAACGGCGGTAGTAACCTATCAATCCGAGAAACCCTTTTAGTTCCTTAGTTGTCTTTGGCTGTGGGAAGAACTTCACCTTCTCCACCTTCGCCATATCTGGTGATATTCCTTTGTCAGTGATGCAATGACCTAGGAAGATTACTTCCTTCCTCAGGAATTCACACTTGTCTGGTTGCAGCTTCAAATTGTGCTCTCGCAACCTGTCAAATATTTCCCGGAGCTTTTCGTTATGTTCCTGCAGGTTTTTCCCATAGCATACTATGTCGTCTAGATATACAAAGCATTTCACTCCTTGTAAACCTGCCAAGACTGTATTCATCAGTCTCTGAAAACATCCTGGGGCTCCCTTCAGTCCCATCGGCATTCGTTTGTATTCGTAATGCTGATAGTTTGAGCTAAATGCCGTTTTCTCTCTGTCCTTCTCGTCCGTCAATATTTGATGGTACCCGCTTGCGAGGTCAAGCGTCGAGAAGTACTTAGCTTGCCCTAACTGATCCAGTATCTCGGAGATATTCGGTAGTGGAAATGCATCGCCTACAGTGATATCATTTAATCGTCTGTAGTCCACTACGATTCTCCATTTCTGTTTGCCACTAGCGTCTAGCTTCTTTGGAACTAACAGTAACGGTGCGTTCCAAGCGCTCTTACTCTCGACAATTATGTCATCTCTTAGCATCTGCTCTATTTGCTCCCTTAGCACTTCCTTTTGCGCTTCCGGGATCCTGTACGGTCTAGCGTTTACTACCTTTCCCGCGTGTTCCGGTGCAATCGTTATTCTGTGCTTCACTGCGGAAGTATAGGACAGGTTGTCCCCTGGTAGATGAAATACATCTCCGTATTCCGCGCAAACCTCTGCTAGAGCGCTTTTCTCTTCAGCGTTCAAATGATCCATTCTTAATTGCCTTCGCAACACACTAGTACGACTTTCTGTCTTTCCTATGACATTAGTACAACATTTTACTTCGCGTATTTTCCCTACTTTTTCTAATTCTTCCGTCATTAACCTGACGTTTCCTAACTGCACTCTGTCTTCTGACAAGTTTAATGCACTTACTAGCATTTCCCATTTCGCACTTTTACTAACGCTTCAGGTACATGTACCCCTTGTGCAATCTCCTGCCTAGGAATAATCATTTCCTTTTCGATTCCCCTTTTTACATTTCCTTCCACCTTTAATAACATTATTTTTTCCTCTCGGGGCCCTATTTCCCCGCCTACTTCTGAATCTTGTTCGTTCTCATGTCCCTTTGGCTCTTCCTCTACTACTAAGGGTATATCTCGCCCTTTTAGTCTCACTATTTTACCTGCATAGTCTAACTTAACTCTATGCTCTGTCAAGAAATTTCTGCCTATCAGTCCGTCGTACGGAATATCTAATCCTCTCCCGTACACGTGAAATTTTTGCCCTACTTGCTCAGAACCGTCCACACTTAAGTGTACCTGTACCGTACCTTTTGTGCTGACGGCCTCACTGGTTACACCTTTTAGCCGAAGCCTTTCCGCTTCATTAATTGCAAGTGTACTATTTATCGGAATACTCGTTCTCTTGAGCAGACACAACTGTGCTCCAGTGTCTATTAGCAACTTCAAATATCTTTTTAATTCTATGCAGTATAAAACCAAAACGTCATTTTCTGTTGCACAGTCGATTACCCTAACTGAGGGTTTACCTATCGCAACAAGGCCCGACTGTGCGGCCTTGCCGCCTCTTAGTTTCCCTGCACCACTTTACCGGTTTTGCTCGATACTGGCACCCTGCCTTTTCTCCATGCGTGCCAGGGCCCTGCGTGACAATCTTTCGCGTAATGTCCCGGCCGCTTACACTTGAAACAAGCAACGTCTTTTACCCTCGTACACGGAACTCCACAGTTCCCTGGTAGATTACATTGTGGGCACCTCCACTCTCGTAACCCTCCATCAGCTTCCCTATGATTTCCTCTAAAGTCTCTTGTATCTATCGGCTGAATTTTTCTTAATCTTACCCGGCATTCCGCGTCTGTATGTCCTGGCTTGTCGCACCCGTAACAAAAATTCGTAAACTCTTTGCCCGTCATTATCCGTACTCTTCCCTCTGGCCTATTCTTTCTACACTTGCTTGCCATGTGCCCTCTCAATCCACAATTGAAACATTTCAAATCTCTAATATCTCTGGTATTCTTCACCGTTTCCTTTCCCCGGTTGAAAGTTACTCTTGGGGCTAGTACCCGCTCTTTCATTGACAGTATTGCACTTTCTTCTTGCAATGCTAGTTCCACGGCCGCTGCTAGCGTGATTCCATCGCCTCTACTTCTTACTATCGTCTGTATTCTATCATTGCTTAACCATTGTATAAAGCATGCTCTTCCTAGTGAATCAACCAGTTCTATTGCGCCCTTTAAGTTCTCCCTAGCCGTAACTCTGCTTACTGCTTCCCTGAAATCCCTTTGCATTTCATCTATTCGGCTTGCCCATGTCGCAATTGGCTCTCCTTGTCCCTGTCTCGATTGAAATATCTTGCACGCGTAGTAGTCAATGGTACGCTTACTCGCATAATATTCCTCTAGAACATGTTTTACTTCCTGCCATGTCCCCGTGCGTTCCCTTACTTGCAGCCTCGATCGGGCCTCTCCGGTTATTTTGGCTTTAACAAACTTCAGGAACGTTTCGTGTTCCTCCGGTTTCACAAGTTCAAATGCAGCGTCTACATTTTCAATAAACTCCCTAAGATCTCTCTTATTTCCTTCGAACACTTTTGGAACTATACACAAGGCTTCTTTCACTGATATCTTACCGCTACTGGAGGATGACGGAACTTCGTTAGTTTGGGCCATCTTACCAATTTAACTATGTTAGCACTTTACAATACAAGATACAAAATTCTTAATATAATTTTATATGTACCGCTTCTCTTGTGGTGCGCCGTCTGTTCCGCTGATCCGCGTTGTCCCGCGTTGTGCCGCGCTGCTCCGCGCTGTCTCTGTGCTCTCTATGCCCGCGCTATTCCGCGCTGCCGCGATGCGTCGGCCGCCGCTCTGCTGGGCTGTGCCGACCCCGTCGCTAGCCTCGGCTGCCGCTGCTACGGCTGCTGCCGCTGCTACGGCTGCTGCCGCTGCTCGGCCCGGACCCCCGTTCTCGAACGCTGGCTGCTTAGGCACCTCTGTGCCTCGTCGCTCCGCGTCGTGCTGCCGCTATCCTGCGTTGCCCTGCACCCGCGAGGACTACTTCTCTGGACTCTGTCGTAGTGGGGCTACTAATGCTGAAAGTTGCGAGTCGCCACAACTTCCTGCTAATTGCCACAGTCGCTGTAGCAAAATCTACTGGCTCCTATCCCCTTTTTGCCGATATGCCTTTGTGGTACCCCACAACTGACACCAAAACTTTTATTTATGTCGCGTCCCAAGCGTGGGTTTTGCGAGGGATTGAGCGACACGGTTCGTAAACGGGAATTAGCCGGTTGACCTAATTGAGAGGGAGACTTTTGATCTGGCTAAGATGTTAAATTCCCTGGTGTGAAGGTACAAGGCTAGGATGTTGGTAGAAGTAAACTCGTATGGACGTTATAAAAGTTCTAATTTATTCATAAAGAATACAGATCACCCTAACTGCGTAGTGATTGTACCTACAGAATAGCCAAGCCCATTACAGAGACGGTGACTGACTTCCACCGTTCTGGCTGCCTGATAGAACTTTCCAGCACTTTGCTGCCCACACTAGCACCCTAAGTCAGAGTCCCGCGGTCGCTGCCTAAACGCTCATCGGCGACTATCTCTAACTGTCTGACTGCAGCCCGCCCTCAGCCCAAGTCGGCTGCTACTCACGCTGACTACCGTCGCTGCCTAAACCCGAGAGAGAGAGAGATCCCCGGAGCGGAGTGCCTCCGAGTTTTGTTAGCTCTTCCCCTTCGACCCCGCCAGCGTTTAGCATGACGTAGCGTCGAGTGCAACTTTTCCTTATTAGGGATTGTTTTAGTATTGACTTAAGTACTTTTCGTCAGAAGCTCGGTGGAGGGGTAGAGGGGCCTCTCCCTATATGGTCACGCACTGCGTCCTGAGCCCTTCATTGGCTCCTCATGACGTAGTGTGGTCCCCACCTAGGGCCCTCTTTCCTTCTCTCTCCGCTCCCAGACCTCTCCCTCTAGAAAAGAGTGTTGATACTGTAAGTTATTGCTTATAAAGGGACCTGCCCAGAGCGCCCTTTTTATCTTAATAGCTGAGTCTGCTTCCTTGCTTATGACGCGCAGTTGCCTGGCCGCTTGGACCGCCGCCTCGGCTATCTGGTTGCGTCGTTATCTTTTGTGACCCCTCTGACACGCCTGGCGTCCCCTGTTAACTCTATCTCCCCGTATGATTTCTGGTGTATCGTCTGAGAACAACTGCATTTAGACTTGGCTTTTCTGCGGTTACAACAACAGAAGAAGCTTCTAAGTTGATGTAATAGCGAGTAAGAAGAACTACAATTCAAGCTTTAATTATCGATTATTGAATTTTGACCCTTATTTGGTGCCTTGGACATGAGCTAGGACCTTAAGATTTTGCATGAAAGGAGGACTAGCAGCCGCGTTGCACGGGAGAACATGAAAAGTGTTCATATGTAGTAACAACCTGAGAAATCCGCCCGTATTCGTCATTTGTTATGGAAACGACTTAAAGCCAGTTCGTTACATTGGCCGCTCTTCTCTCTCAAACGGTTACATATATCGTCTGCAAAGATATGTCGCGTGCTGCAGTATGCGGAGACACTATAAGCACCATAGAAGAACACAGAAGAAGCTTCTAATTTGGTGTAATAGCCAGTAAGAAGCAGTACAATTCAAGTTTTAGTTGTCGATTATTGACTTTTTACCCTTCTTTGGTGCCTTGGACATGAGCTAGGGCCTTAAGATTTTGCATGATAGGAGGACTAGCAGCCGCCTTGCACGAGAGAATGTGAAAAGTGTTCATGTGTAGTAAAACCTGAGAAATCCGTCCGTTTTCGTCATTTGTTTTCGAATGGACTAGAAACCAGATCGTCACATTGGCCGCTCTTCTCTCTGAAACTGTTACATTAATCGTCTGCAAAGCTATGTCGCGTGCTGCGGTAAGCGGAGAAGTTAAAAGCACAATAGTAGAACACAGAAGAAGCTTCTAACTTGATGTAATAGCCAGTAAGAAGCAATACAATTCAAGTTTTAGTTATCGATTATTGACTTTTTACCCTTCTTTGGTGCCTTGGACATGAGCTAGGACCTTAAGATTTTCAAGAAAGGAGGACTAGCAACCGCGTGGCACGGGAGAATGTGAAAAGTGTTCATATGTAGTAAAAACCTTAGAAATCCGTCAGTTTTCGTCATTTGTTATCGAATCGTCTTAAAGCCAGGTCGTCACATTGGTCGCTCCTCTCTCTGAAACGTTTACTTTATCGTCTGCAAAGCTATGTCGCGTGCTGCGGTATGCGGAGACACTAAAAGCACTATAATAGAACACAGAACAAGCTTCTAAGTTGATGTAATAGCCAGTAAGAAGCAGTACAATTCAAGTTTTAGTTATCGATTGTTGACTTTTTACCCTCCTTTGGTGCCTTGGACATGAGCTAGGACCTTAAGATTTTGCATGAAAGGATTAAGAGCAGCCGCGTTTCATAGTAGAATGTGAAAAGTGTTCATGTGTAGTAAACACCTGAGAAATCCGTACGTTTTCGTCATTTGTTATCGAATCGACTTAAAGCCAGATTGTCACATTGGCCACTCTTCTCTCTGAAACGGCTACATTTGTCGTCTTCAAAGCTATGTCGCGTGCTGCGGTAAGCGGTGACACTAAAAGCACCATAGTAGAACACAGAAGAAGCTTCTAAGTTTATGTAATAGCCAGTAAGAAGCAGTACAATTCAAGTTTTAGTTATCGATTGTTGACATTTTACCCTTGTTTGGTGCCTTGGACATCAACTAGGACCTTAAGATTTTGCGTGAAAGGAGAACTAGCAGCCGCGTTGCACGGGAGAGTGTGAAAAGTGTTCATATGTAGTTAAAACCTGAGAAATCCGTCCGTATTCGACATTCTTTGTAGAATCGACTTAAACCCAGATCGTCACATTGGCCGCTCTTCTCTCTGAAACGGTTACATTAACCGTCTGCAAAGCTATGTCGCGTGCTGCGGTATGCGGAGACAGTAAAAGCACAATATTAGAACACAGAAGAAGCTTCTAAGTTGATGTTATAGCCAGTAAGAAGCAATACAATTCAAGTTTTAGTTATCGATTATTGCCTTTTTATACTTCTTTGGTGCCTTGGATATGCGCTAGGACCTTAAGATTTTCATGAAAGGGGGACTAGCAACCGCGTGGCACGGGAGAATGTGAAAAGTGTTCATATGTAGTAAAAACCTTAGAAATCCGTCCGTTTTCGTCATTTGTTGTCGAATCGTCTTAAAGCCAGGTCGTCACATTGGCCGCTCCTCTCTCTGAAACGTTTACTTTATCGTCTGCAAAGCTATGTCGCGAGCTGCGGTATGCGGAGAGACTAAAAGCACTATAATAGAACACAGAAGAAGCTTCTAAGTTTATGTAATAGCCAGTAAGAAGCAGTACAATTCTAGTTTTAGTTATCGATTGTTGACTTTTTACCCTCCTTTGGTGCCTTGGACATGAGCTAGGACCTTAAGATTTTGCATGAAAGGATTAAGAGCGGCCGCGTTTCATAGTAGAATGTGAAAAGTGTTCATATGTAGTAAAAACCTGAGAAATCCGTCCGTTTTCCTCGTTTGTTATCGAATAGACTTAAAGCCAGATCGTCACATTGGCCGTTCTTCTCTCTGAAACGGTTACATTTGTCGTCTGCAAAGCTATGTCGCGTTCTGAGGTATGCGGAGACACTAAAAGCACCATAGCAGAACACAGAAGAAGCTTCTAAGTTGATGTAATAGCGAGTAAGAAGCACTACAATTCAAGTTTTAGTTGTCGATTATTGACTTTTGACCCTTCTTTGGTGACTTGGGCATGAGATAGGACCTTAAGATTTTGCATGAAAGGAGTTCTAGCAGCCGCCTTGCCCGAGAGAATCTGAAAAGTGTTCACATGTATTAAAAACAAAAGAAATCAGTCCGTTTTCGCCTCTTGTTTTCGAATGGACTTGAAACGAGATCGACACATTGCCCGCACTTCTCTCTAAAACGGTTACATTTATCGTCTGCAAAGCTATGTCGCGTGCTGCGGTATGCGGAGACACTAAAAGCACCATAGTAGAACACAGTAGAAGTTTCTAAGTTGATGTAATATCGAGTAAGAAGCAGTACAATTCAAGTTTTAGTTATCGATTATTGACTTTTGACCCTTCTTTGGTGCCTTGGACATGAGCTAGGACCTTTAGATTTTGCATGAAAGGAGGACTAGCAGCTGCGTTGCATGGGAGAACATGAAAAGTGTTCATATGTAGAAAAACCCTGAGAAATCCGTCCGTATTCGTCATTTGTTATGTAATCGACTGAAAGCCAGATCGTCACATTGGCCGCTCTTCTCTCTGAAACGGTAACGTTTATCGTCTGCAAAGCTATGTCGCGTGCTGCGGTATGCGTAGACACTAAAAGCACCATAGTAGAACACAGAAGAAACTTCTAAGTTGACGTAATAGCCAGTAAGATGCAGTACAATTCAAGTTTTAGTTATCGATTTTTTACCCTTCTTTGGTGCCTTGGGCATGAGCTGGGACCTTAAGATTTTGCATGAAAGGAGGACTAGCAGCCGCGTTGCACGGGAGAATGTGAAAAGTGTTCATATGTAGTGAAAACCTTAGAAACCCGCCCGTTTTCGTAATTTCTCATCGAATGGACTTGAAACCAGATCGTCACTTTATCCGCACTTCTCTCTGAAACGGTTACATTTATCGTCTGCAAAGCTATGTCGCGTGCTGCGGTATGCGGAGACACTAAAAGCACCATAGTAGAACACAGATGAATCTTCTAAGTTGATGTAATAACGAGTAAGAAGCACTAATTCAAGTTTTAGTTATCGATGATTGACATTTTACCATTCTTTGGTGCCTTGGACATGTTCTCGGACATTAAGATTTTGCATGAAAGGAGGGCTAGCAGCCGCCTTGCACGAGAGAATCTGAAAATGGTTCATATGTATTAAAAACCTGAGACATCCGTCCGTTTTCGTCTTTTATTTTCAAATGGACTTGAGACCAGATCGTCACATTGGCACCTTTTCTCTCTGAAACGGTAACATTTATCGTCCTCAAGGCTATGTCGCGTGCTTCTGTATGCGGAGACACTAAAATCACCATAGTAGAACACAGAAGAAGCTTCTAAGTTGATGTAATAACGAGTAAGAAGCACTACAATTCAAGTTTTAGTTATCGATGATTGACATTTTACCCTTCTTTGGTGACTTGGACATGAGCTAGGACATTAAGATCTTGCATGAAAAGGGGGCTAGCAGCCTCCTTGCACGAGAGATTGTGAAAAGTGTTAATATGAAGAAAAAACTTGAGTAAACCGTCCGTTTTCGTCATTTGTTATCGAATCGATTTAAAGCCAGATCGTCACATTGGCCGCTCCTCTCTCTGAAACGTTACATTTATCGTCTGCAAAGCTATGTCGCCTGCTGCAGTATGCGGAGACACTATAAGCACCATAGTAGAACACAGAAGAAGCTTCTAAGTTGATGCAATAACGAGTAAGAAGGACTACAATTCAAGTT
The DNA here is from genome assembly GCF_023897955.1 of Schistocerca gregaria. Taxonomy (NCBI): domain Eukaryota; kingdom Metazoa; phylum Arthropoda; class Insecta; order Orthoptera; family Acrididae; genus Schistocerca; species Schistocerca gregaria. The sequence continues at coordinate 537,506 of NW_026061756.1, read as the reverse complement.
TTAGTTATCGATTATTGACTTTTGACATTTCTTTGGTGCCTTGGACATGAGCTAGGACGTTAGGGTTTTGCATGAAAGGAGGACTAGCAGCCGCGTTGCACGGGAGAGTGTGAAAAGTGTTCACATGTAGTAAAAACCTGAGAAATCCGTCCATATTCGTCATTCTTTGTGGAATCGACTTAAAGCCAGATCGTCACATTGGCCGCTCATCTCTCTGAAACGGTTACGTTTGTCGTCTGCAAAGCTATGTCGCGTGCTGCGGTATGCGGAGACACTAAAAGCACCATAGTAGAACACAGAAGAAGCTTCTAAGTTGATGTAATAGCCAGTGAGAAGCAGTACAATTCAAGTTTTCGTTACCGATTAATGACTTTTTACCCTTCTTTGCTGCCTTGGGCACGAGCTAGCACCTTAAGATTTCGCAAGAAAGGAGGACTAGCAGCAGCGTTGCATGGGAGAATGTGAAAAGTGTTCATATGTAGTAAAAACCTTAGAAATCCGTCCGTTTTCGTCATTTGTTATCGAGTCGTCTTAAAGCCAAATCGTCGCATTGGCCGCTCATCTCTCTCAAAAGGTTACATTTGTCGTCTGCAAAGCTATGTCGCGTGCTGTGGTATGCGGAGACACTAAAAGCACCATAGTAGAACACAGAAGAAGCTTCTAAGTTTAAGTAATAGCCAGTAAAAAGCAGTACAATTCAAGTTTTAATTATCGATTATTGTCTTTTTACCCTTCCCTGATGCCTTGGATATGACCTAGGACCTTAAGATCTTGCATGAAAGGAGGACTAGCAGCAGCGTTGCATGGGAGAATGTGAAAAGTGTTCATATGTAGTAAAAACCTGAGAAATCCGTCCGTTTTCGTCATTTCTTATCGAATCGACTTAAAGCCAAATCGTCGCATCGGCCGCTCTTCTCTCTGAAACGGTTACATTCATCGTCCGCAAACCTATGTCGCGTGCAGAGGTTTGCGGAGACTCTAAAAGCACCATAGTAGAACACAGAAGAAGCTTCTAAGTTGATGTAATAGCCAGTAAGAAGCAGTACAATTCAAGTTTTACCTATCGATTATTGACTTTTTACCCTTCTCCTTCTTTGATGCCTTGGACATGAGCTAGGACCTTAATATCTTGCATGAAAGGAGGACTAGCAGCAGCGTTGCAAGGGAGAATGTGAAAAGTGTTCATAAGTAGTAAAAACCTGAGAAATCCGTCCGTTTTCCTCGTTTGTTATCGAATAGACTTAAAGCCAGATCGTCACATTGGCCGCTCTTCTCTCTGAAACGGTTACATTTGTCGTCTGCAAAGCTATGTCGCGTTCTGAGGTATGCGGAGACACTAAAAGCACCATAGTAGAACACAGAAGAAGCTTCTAAGTTGATGTAATAGCGAGTAAGAAGCACTACAATTTAAGTTTTAGTTGTCGATTATTGACTTTTGACCCTTCTTTGGTGACTTGGGCATGAGATAGGACCTTAAGATTTTGCATGAAAGGAGTTCTAGCAGCCGCCTTGCCCGAGAGAATCTGAAAAGTGTTCACATGTATTAAAAACAAAAGAAATCAGTCCGTTTTCGCCTCTTGTCTTCGAATGGACTTGAAACGAGATCGACACATTGCCCGCACTTCTCTCTAAAACGGTTACATTTATCGTCTGCAAAGCTATGTCGCGTGCTGCGGTATGCGGAGACACTAAAAGCACCATAGTAGAACACAGTAGAAGTTTCTAAGTTGATGTAATATCGAGTAAGAAGCAGTACAATTCAAGTTTTAGTTATCGATTATTGACTTTTTACCCTTCTTTGGTGCCTTGGACATGAGCTAGGACCTTTAGATTTTGCATGAAAGGAGGACTAGCAGCTGCGTTGCATGGGAGAACATGAAAAGTGTTCATATGTAGTAAAACCCTGAGAAATCCGTCCGTATTCGTCATTTGTTATGGAATCGACTGAAAGCCAGATCGTCACATTGGCCGCTCTTCTCTCTGAAACGGTAACGTTTATCGTCTGCAAAGCTATGTCGCGTGCTGCGGTATGCGGAGACACTAAAAGCACCATAGTAGAACACAGAAGAAACTTCTAAGTTGACGTAATAGCCAGTAAGATGCAGTACAATTCAAGTTTTAGTTATCGATTATTGACTTTTTACCCTTCTTTGGTGCCTTGGGCATGAGCTGGGACCTTAAGATTTTGCATGAAAGGAGGACTAGCAGCCGCGTTGCACGGGAGAATGTGAAAAGTGTTCATATGTAGTGAAAACCTTAGAAACCCGCCCGTTTTCGTAATTTCTTATCGAATGGACTTGAAACCAGATCGTCACTTTATCCGCACTTCTCTCTGAAACGGTTACATTTATCGTCTGCAAAGCTATGTCGCGTGCTGCGGTATGCGGAGACACTAAAAGCACCATAGTAGAACACAGAAGAATCTTCTAAGTTGATGTAATAACGAGTAAGAAGCACTAATTCAAGTTTTAGTTATCGATGATTGACATTTTACCATTCTTTGGTGCCTTGGACATGTTCTCGGACATTAAGATTTTGCATGAAAGGAGGGCTAGCAGCCGCCTTGCACGAGAGAATCTGAAAAGGGTTCATATGTATTAAAAACCTGAGACATCCGTCCGTTTTCGTCTTTTATTTTCGAATGGACTTGAGACCAGATCGTCACATTGGCACCTTTTCTCTCTGAAACGGTAACATTTATCGTCTGCAAAGCTATGTCGCGTGCTTCTGTATGCGGAGACACTAAAATCACCATAGTAGAACACAGAAGAAGCTTCTAAGTTGATGTAATAGCCAGTAAGAAGCAATACAATTAAAGTTTTAGTTATCGATTATTGACTTTTTACCGTTCTTTTGTGCTTTGGACATGAGCTAGGACCTTACGATTTTGTATGAAAGGATGAGCAGCATCCGCGTTGCACGGAGGAATGTGAAAAGTGTTCATATGTAGTAAAAACCTGAAAAATCCGTCCGTTTTCGTCATTTGTTATCGAATCGACTTAAAGCCAGATCGTCACATTGGCCGCTCTTCTGTCTAAAACGGTAACATTTATCGTCTGCAAAGCTATGTCGCGTGCTGCAGTATGCGGAGACACTATAAGCAACATAGTAGAACAGAGAAGAAGCTTCTAAATTGATGTAATAGCGAGTAAGAAGCACTACAATTCAAGCTTTTGTTATCGATTATTGACTTTTGACCCTTCTTTGGTGCCTTGGACATGAGCTAGGACCTTAAGGTTTTGCATGAAAGGAGGGCTAGCAGCCGCCTTGCACGGGAGAATGTGAAAAGTGTTCATATGTAGTAAAAACCTGAGAAATCCGTCCGTTTTCGTCATTTGTTATCGAAATGACTTGAAACCAGATCGTCACATTGTCCGCTCTTGTGTCTAAAACGGTAACATTTATCGTCTGCAAAGCTATATCGCGTGCTGCGGTATGCGGAGACACTAAAATCACTATAGTAGAAAACAGAAGAAGCTTCTAAGTTGATGTAATAGCCGGTAAGAAGCAGTACAATTCAAGTTTTAGTTATCAATTATTGACTTTTTACCCTTCTTTGGGGCCTTGGGCATGAGCTAGGACCATAATATCTTGCATGAAAGGAGGACTAGCACCAGCGTTGCATGTGAGAATGTGAAAAGTGTTCATATGTAGTGAAAACATGAGAAGTCCGTCCGTTTACGTCATTTGTTATCGAATCGACTTAAAGCCAGATCGTCACATTGGCCGCTCTTCTGTCTAAAACGGTAACATTTATCGTCTGCAAAGTTATGTCGCGTGCTGCGGTATGCGGAGACACTAAAAGCACCATAGTAGAACACAGAAGAAGCTTCTAAGTTGATGTAATATCCAGTACGAAGCAGTACAATTCAAGTTTTAGTTATCGATTATTGACTTTTTACCCTTCTTTGGTGCCTTGGACATGAGCTAGGACCTTAAGATTTTGCATGAAAGGAGGACTAGCAGCCGCGTTGCACGGGAGAACATGAAAAGTGTTCATACGTAGTAACCACCTGAGAAATCAGCCCGTATTCTTCATTTGTTATGGAAAAGACTTAAAGCCAGATCGTCACATTGGTCGCTCTTCTCTCTCAAACGGTTACATTTATCGTCTGCAAAGCTATGTCGCGTGCTGCAGTATGCGGAGACACTATAAGCACCATAGTAGAACACAGAAGAAGCTTCTAATTTGATGTAATAGCGAGTAAGAAGCACTACAATTCAAGCTTTAGTTATCGATTATTGACTTTTGACACTTCGCTGGTGCCTTGGACATGAGCTAGGACCTTAAGATTTTGCATGAGAGGAGGACTAGCAGCCGCGTTGCACGGGAGTACATGAAAAGTGTTCATATGTAGTAAAAACCTGAGAAATCCGTCCGTATTCGTCATTCTTTATGGAATCGACTTAAAGTCAGATCGTCACATTGGCCGCTCTTCTCTCTGAAACTGTTACATTAATCGTCTGCAAAGCTATGTCGCGTGCTGCGGTATGCGGAGACAGTATAAGCACAATAGTAGAACACAGAAGAAGCTTCTAAGTTGATGTAATAGCCAGTAAGAAGCAATATATTTCACGTTTTAGTTATCGTTTATTGACTTTTTACCCTTCTTTGGTGCCTTGGACATGAGCTAGGACCTTAAGATTTTGCAAGAAAGGATGAAGAGCAGCCGCGTTTCATAGTAGTTTCTGAAAAGTGTTCATGTGTAGTAAAAACCTGAGAAATCCGTACGTTATCGTCATTTGTTATCGAATCGTCTTAAAGCCAGGTCGTCACATTGGCCGCTCTTCTCTCTGAAACGTTTTCTTTATCGTCTGCAAAGCTATGTCGCGTGCTGCGGTATGCGGAGACACTGAAAGCACTATAATAGAACACAGAACAAGCTTCTAAGTTGATGTAATAGCCAGTAAGAAGCAGTACAATTCAAGTTTTAGTTATCGATTGTTGACTTTTGACATTTCTTTGGTGCCTTAGACATGATCTACGACCTTAGGATTTTGCATGAAAGAAGGGCTAGCAGCCGCCTTGCACGGGAGAATGTGAAAAGTGTTCATATGTAGTAAAAACCTGAGAAACCCGTCCGTTTTCGTCATTTGTTATCGAAATGACTTGAAACCAGATCGTCACATTGGACGCTCTTTTGTCTAAAACGGTAACATTTATCGTCTGCAAAGCTATGTCGCGTGCTGCAGTATGCGGAGACACTAAAATCACTATAATAGAACACGGAAGAAGCTTCTAAGTTGATGTAATAGCGAGTAAGGAGGACTACAATTTGAGTTTTAGTTATAGATTATTGTATTTTGACCCTTCTTTGGTGACTTGGACATGAGATAGGACCTTAAGATTTTGCATGAAAAGAGGGCTAGCAGCCGCCTTGCACGAGAGAATGTAAAAAGTATACATATGTAGTAAAAACCTGAGAAATCCGTCCGTTTTCGCCATTAGTTATCGAATGGACTTAATGCCATATCGTCACATTGGCCGCTCTTCTGTGTGAAACGGTAACATTTATCGTCTGCAAAGTTATGTCGCGTGCTGAGGTATGCGGAGACACTAAAAGCACCATAATAGAACACAGAAGACGCTTCTAAGTTGATGTAATAGCCGGTAAGAAGCAGTACAATTCAAGTTTTAGTTATCAATTATTGACTTTTTACCCTCCTTTGGTGCCTTGGACATGAGTTAGGACCTTAAGATTTTGCATGAAAGGATTAGGAGCAGCCGCGTTTCATAGTAGAATGTGAAAAGTGTTCATGTGTAGTAAAAACCTGAGAAATCCGTACGTTTTCGTCATTCTTTGTGGAATCGACTTAATGCCAGATCGTCACATTGGTCGCTTTTCTCTCTGAAACGTTTACATTAATCGTCTGCAAAGCTATGTCGCGTGCTGAGGTATGCGAAGACACTAAAAGCACCATAATAGAACATAGAAGAAGCTTCTAAGTTGATGTAATAGCCAGTAAGAAGCAGTACAATTCAAGTTTTAGTTATCGATTGTTGACTTTTTACCCTTGTTTGGTGCCTTGGACATCAATTAGCACCTTAAGATTTTGCGTGAAAGGAGGACTAGCAACGGCGTTGCACGGGAGAGTGTGAAAAGTGTTCGTATGTAGTAAAAACCTGAGAAATCCGTCCGTATTCGTCATTCTTTATGGAATCGACTTAAAGCCAGATCGTCACATTGGCCGCTCTTCTCTCTCAAACGGTTACGTTTATAGTCTGCAAAACTATGTCGCGTGCTGCAGTATGCGGAGACACTAAAAGCACCATAGTAGAGCACAGAAGAAGCTTCTAAGTTGATGTAATAGCGAGTAAGAAGAACTACAATTCAAGTTTTAGTTATAGATTATTGACTTTTGACTCTTATTTGGTGCCTTGGACATGAGCTGGGACCTTAAGATTTTGCATGAAAAGGGGGCTAGCAGCCGCCTTGCACGAGAGAATGTGAAAAGTGTTCATATGTAGTAAAAACTAGAGAAATCCGTCCGTTTTCGTCATTTGTTTTCGAATGGACTAGAAACCAGATCGTCACATTGGCCGTTCTTCTCACTGAAACTGTTACATTAATCGTCTGCAAAGCTATGTCGCGTGCTGCGGTATGCGGAGAAAGTAAAAGCACAATAGTAGAACACAGAAGAAGCTTCTAACTTGATGTAATAGCCAGTAAGAAGCAATACAATTCAAGTTTTAGTTATCGATTATTGCCTTTTTACACTTCTTTGGTGCTTTGGATATGAGCTAGGACCGTATTATTTTCATGAAAGGGTGACTAGCAACCGCGTGGCACGGGAGAATGTGAAAAGTGTTCATATGTAGTAAAATCCTTAAAAATCCGTCCGTTTTCGTCATTTGTTATCGACTCGTCTTAAAGCCAGATCGTCACATTGGCCGCTCTTCTCTCTGAAACGTTTACTTTATCGTCTGCAAATCTATGTCGCGTGCTGCGGTATGCGGAGACACTAAAAGCACTATAATAGAACACAGAAAAAGCTTCTAAGTTGATGTAATAGCCAGTAAGAAGCAGTACAATTCAAGCTTTAGTTATCGATTATTGACTTTTTACCCTTCTTTGGTGACTTCGACATGAGGTAGGACCTTAACATTTTGCATGAAAAGAGGGCTAGCAGCCGCCTTGCACGACAGAATGTAAAAAGTGTTCATATGTAGTAAAAACCTGGAAATCCGTCCGTTTTCGCCATTAGTTATCGAAAGGACTTGAAAGCTGATCGCCACATTGGCCGATTTTCTCTCTGAAACGGTTACATTTATCATCTGCAAAGCTATGTCGCGTGCTGAGGTATGCGGAGACACTAAAAGCACCATAATAGAACACAGAAGAAGCTTCTAAGTTGATGTAATAGCCAGTAAGAAGCAGTCCAATTCAAGTTTTAGTTATCAATTATTGACTTTTTACCCTTCTTTGGTGCCTTGGGCATGAGCTAGGACCTTAATATCTTGCATGAAAGGAGGACTAGCAGCAGCGTTGCATGTGAGAATGTGAAAATTGTTCATATGTAGTAAAAACCTGAGAAATCCGTCCGTTTTCGTCATTTGTTATCGAATCGACTTAAAGCCAGATCGTCACATTGGCCGCTCTTCTCTCTGAAACGGATACATTTATCGTCTGCAAAGCTATGTCGTGTGCTGCGGTATGCGGAGACACTAAAAGCACCATAGTAGAACACAGAAGAAGCTTCTAAGCTGATGTAATAACAAGTAAGAAGGACTACAATTCAAGTTTTAGTTATCGATTATTGACTTTTGACATTTCTTTGGTGCCTTGGACATGAGCTAGGACGTTAGGATTCTGCATGAAAGGAGGACTAGCAGCCGCGTTGCACGGGAGAACATGAAAAGTGTTCATATATAGTAAAAACCAGAGAAATCAGTTCGTATCCGTCATTTGTTATCGAATCGACTTAAAGCCAGATTGTCACATTGGCCGCTCTTCTCTCTGAAACGGTTACATTAATCGTCTGCAAAGCTATGTCGCGTGCTGCGGTATGCGGAGACAGTAAAAGCACAATAGTAGAACACAGAAGAAGCTTCTAAGTTGATGTTATAGGCAGTAAGAAGCAATACAATTCAAGTTTTAGTTATCGATTATTGCATTTTTACACTTCTTTGGTGCCTTGGATATGAGCTAGGACCTTAATATTCTCATGAAAGGGGGACTAGAAGCCGCGTGGCACGGGAGAATGTGAAAAGTGTTCATATCTAGTAAAAACCTTAGAAATCCGTCCGTTTTCGTCATTTGTTATCGAATCGTCTTAAAGCCAGGTCGTCACATTGGCCGCTCTTCTTTCTGAAACGTTTACTTTATCGTCTGCAAAGTTATGTCGCGTGCTGCGGTATGCGGAGACACTAAAAGCACTATAATAGAACACAGAAAAAGCTTCTAAGTTGATGTAATAGCCAGTAAGAAGCAGTACAATTCAAGCTTTAGTTATCGATTATTGACTTTTTACCATTCCTTGGTGACTTGGACATGAGATACGACCTTAAGATTTTGCATGAAAAGAGGGCTAGCAGCTGCCTTGCACGAGAGAATGTAAAACGTGTTCATATGTAGTAAAAACCTGAGAAATCCGTCCGTTTTCGCCATTAGTTATCGAATGGACTTAATGCCATATCGTCACATTGGCCGCTCTTCTGTCTGAAACGGTAACATTTATCGTCTGCAAAGTTATGTCGCGTGCTGAGGTATGCGGAGACACTAAAAGCACCATAATAGAACACAGAAGACGCTTCTAAGTTGATGTAATAGCCGGTAAGAAGCAGTACAATTCAAGTTTTAGTTATCAATTATTGACTTTTTACTCTTCTTTGATGCCTTGGGCATGAGCTAGGACCTTAATATCTTGCATGACAGGAGGACTAGCAGCAGCGTTGCACGGGAGAATGTGAAAAGTGTTAATATGTAGTAGAAACCTGAGAAATCTGTCCGTTTTCGTCATTTGTTGTGGAATCGACTTAAAGCCAGATCGTCACATTGGCCGCTCCTCTCTCTGAAATTGTTACATTTATCGTCTGCAAAGCTATGTCGCGTGCTGCAGTATGCGGAGACACTAAAAGCACCATAGTAGATCACAGAAGAAGCTTCTAAGTTGATGTAATAGCAAGTAAGAAGCACAATAAATCAAGTTTTAGTTATCGATTATTGGCTTTTTACCCTTGTTTGGTGCCTTGGACATGAGCTAGGACCTTAAGATTTTGCATAAAAAGAGCGCTAGCAGCCTCCTTGCACGAGAGAATGTGAAAAGTGTTCATATGTAGTAAAAACATGAGAAATCCGTCCGTTTTCGTCATTTGTTATCGAATCGTCTTAAAGCCAGGTCGTCACATTGGCCGCTCCTCTCTCTGAAACGTTTACTTTATCGTCTGCAAAGCTATGTCGCGTGCTGCGGTATTCGGAGACACTAAAAGCACTATAATAGAACACAGAACAAGCTTCTAAGTTGATGTAATAGCCAGTAAGAAGCAGTACAATTCAAGTTTTAGTTATCGATTGTTTACTTTTTACCCTCCTTTGGTGCCTTGGACATGAGTTAGGACCTTAAAATTTTGCATGAAAGGATTAAGAGCAGCCGCGTTTCATAGTAGAATGTGAAAAGTGTTCATGTGTAGTAAAAACCTGAGAAATACGTACGTTTTCGTCATTTGTTATCGAATGGACTTAATGCCATATCGTCACATTGGCCGCTCTTCTGTCTGAAACGGTAACATTTATCGTCTGCAAAGTTATGTCGCGTGCTGAGGTATGCGGAGACACTAAAAGCACCATAATAGAACACAGAAGACGCTTCTAAGTTGATGTAATAGCCGGTAAGAAGCAGTACAATTCAAGTTTTAGTTATCAATTATTGACTTTTTACTCTTCTTTTGTGCCTTGGATATGAGCTACGAACGTAACATTTTCATGAGAGGGGGACTAGCAACCGCGTGGCACGGAGAATGTGAAAAGTGTTCATATGTAGTAAAAACCTTAGAAATCCGTCCGTTTTCGTCATTTGTTATCGAATCGTCTTAGAGCCAGGTCGTCACATTGGCCGCTCTTCTCTCTGAAACGTTTACTTTATCGTCTGCAAAGCTATGTCGCGTGCTGCGGTATGCGGAGACACTAAAAGCACTATAATAGAACACAGAAAAAGCTTCTAAGTTAATGTAATAGCCAGTAAGAAGCAGTACAATTCAAGCTTTAGTTATCGATTATTGACTTTTTACCCTTCTTTGGTGACTTGGACATGAGGTAGGACCTTAAGATTTTGCATGAAAAGAGGGCTAGCAGCCGCCTTGCACGACAGAATGTAAAAAGTGTTCATATGTAGTAAAAACCTGGAAATCCGTCCGTTTTCGCCATTAGTTATCGAAAGGACTTGAAAGCTGTTCGCCACATTGGCCGATTTTCGATCTGAAACGGTTACATTTATCGTCTGCAAAGCTATATCGTGTGCTGAGGTATGCGGAGACACTAAAAGCACCATAATAGAACACAGAAGAAGCTTCTAAGTTGATGTAATAGCCAGTAAGAAGCAGTACAATTCAAGTTTTAGTTATCAATTATTGACTTTTTACCCTTCTTTGGTGCCTTGGGCATGAGATAGGACCTTAATATCTTGCATGAAAGGAGGACTAGCAGCAGCGTTGCACGGGAGAACATGAAAAGTGTTCATATATAGTAAAAACCAGAGAAATCAGTTCGTATCCGTCATTTGTTATCGAATCGACTTAAAGCCAGATTGTCACATTGGCTGCTCTTCTCTCTGAAACGGTTACATTTGTCGTCTGCAAAGCTATGTCGCGTTTTGCGGTATGCGGTGACACTAAAAGCACCATAGTGGAACACAGAAGAAGCTTCTAAGTTTATGTAATAGCCAATAAGAAGCAGTACAATTCAAGTTTTAGTTATCGATTGTTGACTTTTTACCCTTGTTTGGTGCCTTGGACATCAACTAGGACCTTAATCTTTTGCGTGAAAGGAGAACTAGCAGCCGCGTTTCACGGGAGAGTGTGAAAAGTGTTCATATGTAGTAAAAACCTGAGAAATCCGTCCATATTCGTCATTCTTTGTGGAATCGACTTAAAGCCAGATCGTCACATTGGCCGCTATTCCCTCTGAAACGGTTACATTTTTCGTCTGCAAAGCTCTGTCGCGTGCTGCGGTATGCGGAGACAGTAAAAGCACAATAGTAGAACACAGAAGAAGCTTCTAAGTTGATGTTATAGGCAGTAAGAAGCAATACAATTCAAGTTTTAGTTATCGATTATTGCCTTTTTACACTTCTTTGGTGCCTTGGATATGAGCTAGGACCTTAACATTTTCATGAAAGGGGGACTAGCAACCGCGTGGCACGGGAGAATGTGAAAAGTGTTCATATGTAGTAAAAACCTTAGAAATCCGTCCGTCTTCGTCATTTGTTATCGCATGGTCTTAAAGCCAGGTCGTCATATTGGCCACTCCTCTCTCTGAAACGTTTACTTTATCGTCTGCAAAGCTATGTCGCGTGCTGCGGTATGCGGAGACACTAAAAGCACTATAATAGAACACAGAACAAGCTTCAATGTTGATGTAATAGCCAGTAAGAAGCAGTACAATTCAAGTTTTAGTTATCGATTGTTGACTTTTTACCCTTGTTTGGTGCCTTGGACATCAATTAGCACCTTAAGATTTTGCGTGAAAGGAGGACTAGCAACCGCGTTGCACGGGAGAGTGTGAAAAGTGTTCATATGTAGTAAAAACCTGAGAAATCCGTCCGTATTCGTCATTCTTTATGGAATCGACTTAAAGCCAGATCGTCACATTGGCCGCTCTTCTCTCTCAAACGGTTACATTTATAGTCTGCAAAACTATGTCGCGTGCTGCAGTATGCGGAGACACTAAAAGCACCATAGTAGAGCACAGAAGAAGCTTCTAAGTTGATGTAATAGCGAGTAAGAAGAACTACAATTCAAGTTTTAGTTATAGATTATTGACTTTTGACTCTTTTTTGGTGCCTTGGACATGAGCTGGGACCTTAAGATTTTGCATGAAAAGGGGGCTAGCAGCCGCCTTGCACGAGAGAATGTGAAAAGTATTCATATGTAGTAAAAACTAGAGAAATCCGTCTGTTTTCGTCATTTGTTTTCGAATGGACTAGAAACCAGATCGTCACATTGGCCGTTCTTCTCACTGAAACTGTTACATTAATCGTCTGCAAAGCTATGTCGCGTGCTGCGGTATGCGGAGAAAGTAAAAGCACAATAGTAGAACACAGAAGAAGCTTCTAACTTGATGTAATAGCCAGTAAGAAGCAATACAATTCAAGTTTTAGTTATCGATTATTGCCTTTTTACACTTCTTTGGTGCTTTGGATATGAGCTAGGACCGTAACATTTTCATGAAAGGGGGACTAGCAACCGCGTGGCACGGGAGAATGTGAAAAGTGTTCATATGTAGTAAAAACCTTAGAAATCCGTCCGTTTTCGTCATTTTTTATCGAAATGACTTGAAACCAGATCGTCACAATGGCCGCTCTACTCTCTGAAACGGTTACGTTTGTCGTCTGCAAAGCTATGTCGCATGCTGCGGTATGCGGAGACACTAAAAGCACCATAGTAGAACACAGAAGAAGCTTCTAACTTGATGTAATAGCCAGTGAGAAGCAGTACAATTCATATTTTCGTTATCGATTAATGACTTTTTACCCTTCTTTGCTGCCTTGGGCACGAGCTAGCACCTTAAGATTTCGCATGAAAGGAGGACTAGCAGCAGCGTTGCATGGGAGAATGTGAAAAGTGTTCATATGTAGTAAAAACCTGAGAAATCCGTCCGTTTTCGTCATTTGTTATCGAAAGGACTTGAAAGCTGATCGCCACATTGGCCGCTCTTCTCTCTGAAGCGGTTACATATATCGTCTTCAAAGCTATGTCGCGTGCTGAGGTATGCGGAGACACTAAAAGCACCATAATAGAACACAGAAGAAGCTTCTAAGTTGATGTAATAGCCAGTAAGAAGCAGTCCAATTCAAGTTTTAGTTATCAATTATTGACTTTTTACCCTTCTTTGGCGCCTTGGGCATGAGCTAGGACCTTAAGATTTTGTATGAAAGGAGGACTAGCAGCCGCGTTGCACGGGAGAATGTGAAAAGTGTTCATATGTAGTAAAAACCTTAGAAATCCGTCATTTTCGTCATTTGTTATCGAATCGTCTTAAAGCCATATCGTCACATTGGCCGCTCTTCTCTCTGAAACGGTTACATTTGTCGTCCGCAAAGCTATGTCGCGTGCAGAGGTATGCGGAGACTGTAAAAGCACCATAGTAGAACACAGAAGAAGCTTCTAAGTTGATGTAATAGCCAGTAAGATGCAGTACAATTCAAGTTTTAATTATCGATTATTGACTTTTTACCCTTCTCCATCTTTGATGCCTTGGACATGAGCTAGGACCTTAATATCTTGCATGAAAGGATACCTAGCAGCAGCGTTGCATGTGAGAATGTGAAAAGTGTTCATATGTAGTAAAAACCTGAGAAATCGGTCCGGTTTCGTCGTTTGTTATCGAATCGACTTAAAGACAGATCGTCACATTGGCCGCTCTTCTCTCTGAAACGGTTACATTTGTCGTCTGCAAAGCTATGTCGCGTTCTGAGGTATGCGGAGACACTAAAAGTACCATAGTAGAACACAGAAGAAGCTTCTAAGTTGATGTAATAGCGAGTAAGAAGGACTACAATTCAAGTTTTAGTTATCGATTATTGACTTTTGACCCTTCTTTGGTGACTTGGACATGAGATAGGACCTTAAGATTTTGCATGAAAGGAGGGCTAGCAGCCGCCTTGCCCGAGAGAATCTGAAAAGTGTTCACATGTATTAAAAACAAAAGAAATCCGTCCGTTTTCGTCTTTTGTTTTCGAATAGACTTGAAACCAGATCGACACATTGACCGCACTTCTCTCTAAAACGGTTACATTTATCGTCTGCAAAGCTATGTCGCGTGCTGCGGTATGCGGAAACACTAAAAGCACCATAGTAGAACACAGAAGAAACTTCTAAGTTGACGTAATAGCCAGTAAGAAGCAGTACAATTCAAGTTTTAGTTATCGATTATTGACTTTTTACCCTTCTTTGGTGCCTTGGGCATGAGCTGGGACCTTAAGATTTTGCATGAAAGGAGGACTAGCAGCCGCGTTGCACGGGAGAATGTGAAAAGTGTTCATATGTAGTGAAAACCTTAGAAACCCGTCCGTTTTCGTAATTTCTTATCGTTTGGACTTGAAACCAGATCGTCACTGTATCCGCACTTCTCTTTGAAACGGTTACATTTATCGTCAGCAAAGCTATGTCGCGTGCTGCAGTATGCGGAGACACTAAAAGCACCATAGTAGAACACAGAAGAAGCTTCTAATTTGATGTAATAGCCAGTAAGAAGCAGTACAATTCAAGTTTTCGTTATCGATTAATGGCTTTTTACCCTTCTTTGCTGCATTGGGCACGAGCTAGCACCTTAAGATTTTGCATGAAAGGAGGACTAGCAGCAGCGTTTCATGGGAGAATGTGAAAAGTGTTCATATGTAGTAAAAACCTTAGAAATCCGTCCGTTTTCGTCATTTGTTATCGAGTCGTCTTAAAGCCAAATCGTCGCATTGGCCGCTCATCTCTCTCAAAAGGTTACATTTGTCGTCTGCAAAGCTATGTCGTGTACTGCGGTATGCGGAGACACTAAACTCACTATAGTAGAACACAGAAAAAGCTTCTAAGTTGATGTAATAGCCAGTAAGAAGCAGTACAATTCAAGTTTTAGTTGTCGATTATTGACTTTTTACCCTTCTTTGGTGCCTTGGACATGAGCTAGGGCCTTAAGATTTTGCATGAAAGGAGGACTAACAGCCGCGATACACGGGAGAATGTGAAAAGTGTACATATGCAGTAAAAACCTGAGAAATCCGTCCACTTTCGCCATTTATTATCGAATAAACTTAAAGCCAGATCGTCACATTGGCCGCTCTTCTCTCTGAAACGGTTACATTTGTCGTCTGCAAAGCTATGTCGCGTTCTGAGGTATGCGGAGACACTAAAAGCTGCATAGTAGAACACAGAAGAAGCTTCCAAGTTGATGTAATAACGAGTAAGAAGGGCTACAATTCAAGTTTTAGTTATCGATTATTGACTTTTGACCCTTCTTTGGTGCCTTGGACATGGGATAGGACCTTAAGATTTTGCATGAAAATAGGGCTAGCAGCCGCCTTGCACGATAGAATGTGAAAAGTGTTCATATGTAGTAAAAACCTGAGAAATCCGTCCGTTTTCGCCATTAGTTATCGAATGGACTTGAAACCAGATCGCCACATTCGCCGCTCTTCTGTAGGAAACGGTTACATTTATCGTCTGCAAAGCTATGTCGCGTGCTGAGGTATGCGGAGACACTAAAAGCACCATAATAGAACACATATGAAGCTTCTACGTTGATGTAACAGCCAGTAAGAAGAAGTACAATTCAAGCTTTACTTATCGATTATTGACTTTTTACCCTTCTTTGGTGCCTTGGGCATGAGCTAGGACCTTAAGATTTTGCACGAAAGGAGGACTAGCAGCCGCGTTGCACGGGAGAATGAGAAAAGTGTTCATATGTAGTAAAAACCTTAGAAATCCGTCCGTTTTCGTCATTTGTTATCGAATCGTCTTAAAGCCATATCGTCACATTGGCGGCTCTTCTCTCTGAAACGGTTACATTTGTCGTCTGCAAAGCTATGTCGCGTGCAGAGGTATGCGAAGACACTAAAAGCACTATAGTGGACAACAGATGAAGCTTCTAAGTTGATGTAATAGCCAGTAAGGAGGACTACAATTGAAGTTTTAGTTATCGATTATTGACTATTGACTCTTCTTTGGTGTCTTGGACATGGGATAGGACCTTAAGATTTTGCATGAAACGAGGGCTAGCAGCCGCCTTGCACGAGAAAATGTGAAAAGTGTTCATATGTAGTAAAAACCTGAGAAATCCGACCGTTTTCGCCATTAGTTATCGAATGGACTTGAAAGCAGACCGTCACATTGGCCGCTCTTCTCTCTGAAACGGTTACATTCATCGTCCGCAAAGCTATGTCGCGTGATGCGGTATGCGGAGACTCTAAAAGCACCATAGTAGAACACAGAAGAAGCTTCTAAGTTGATGTAATAGCCAGTAAGAAGCAGTACAATTCAAGTTTTAATTATCGATTATTGACTTGTGGCCTTCTCCTTCTTTGATGCCGTGGACTTGAGCTAGGACCTTAATATCTTGCATGAAAGGAGGACTAGCAGCAGCGTTGCATGTGAGAATGTGAAAGGTTTTCATATGTAGTAAAAACCTGTGAAATCGGTGCGTTTTCGTCGTTTGTTATCGAATCGACTTAAAGCCAGATCGTCACATTGGCCGCTCTTCTCTTTGAAACGGTTACATTTATCGTCTGCAAAGCTATGTCGAGTTCTGAGGTATGCGGAGACACTAAA
The DNA here is from genome assembly GCF_023897955.1 of Schistocerca gregaria. Taxonomy (NCBI): domain Eukaryota; kingdom Metazoa; phylum Arthropoda; class Insecta; order Orthoptera; family Acrididae; genus Schistocerca; species Schistocerca gregaria. Next base: position 521,035 of record NW_026061756.1, on the reverse strand, counting down.
AGCACCATAGTAGAACACAGAAGAAGCTTCTAAGTTGATGTAATAGCGAGTAAGAAGGACTACAATTCAAGTTTTAGTTATCGATTATTGACTTTTGACCCTTCTTTGGTGACTTGGACATAAGATGGGACCTTAAGATTTTGCATGAAAAGAATGCTAGCAGCCGCCTTGAACGAGAGAATGTGAAAAGTGTTCATATGTAGTAAAAACCTTAGAGATCCGTCCGTTTTCGTCATTTGTTATCGAATCGTCTTAAAGCCATATCGTCACATTGGCCGCTCTTCTCTCTGAAACGGTTACATTTGTCGTCTGCAAAGCTATGTCGTGTACTGCGGTGTGCGGAGACACTAAACTCACTATAGTAGAACACAGAAAAAGCCTCTAAGTTGATGTAATAGCCAGTAAGAAGCAGTACAATTCAAGTTTTAGTTATCGATTGTTGACTTTTTACCCTTGTTTGGTGCCTTGGACATCAATTAGCACCTTAAGATTTTGCGTGAAAGGAGGACTAGCAACCGCGTTGCACGGGAGAGTGTGAAAAGTGTTCATATGTAGTAAAAACCTGAGAAATCCGTCCGTATTCTTCATTCCTTATGGAATCGACTTAAAGCCAGATCGTCACATTGGCCGCTCTTCTCTCTCAAACGGTTACATTTATAGTCTGCAAAACTATGTCGCGTGCTGCAGTATGCTGAGACACTAAAAGCACCATAGTAGAGCACAGAAGAAGCTTCTAAGTTGATGTAATAGCGAGTAAGAAGAACTACAATTCAAGTTTTAGTTATAGATTATTGACTTTTGACTCTTTTTTGGTGCCTTGGACATGAGCTGGGACCTTAAGATTTTGCATGAAAAGGGGGCTAGCAGCCGCCTTGCACGAGAGAATGTGAAAAGTGTTCATATGTAGTAAAAACTAGAGAAATCCGTCCGTTTTCGTCATTTGTTTTCGAATGGACTAGAAACCAGATCGTCACATTGGCCGTTCTTCTCACTGAAACTGTTACATTAATCGTCTGCAAAGCTATGTCGCGTGCTGCGGTATGCGGAGAAAGTAAAAGCACAATAGTAGAACACAGAAGAAGCTTCTAACTTGATGTAATAGCCAGTAAGAAGCAATACAATTCAAGTTTTAGTTATCGATTATTGCCTTTTTACACTTCTTTGGTGCTTTGGATATGAGCTAGGACCGTAACATTTTCATGAAAGGGGGACTAGCAACCGCGTGGCATGGGAGAATGTGAAAAGTGTTCATATGTAGTAAAAACCTTAGAAATCCGTCCGTTTTCGTCATTTGTTATCGAATCGTCTTAAAGCCAGGTCGTCACATTGGCCGCTCTTCTCTCTGAAACGTTTACTTTATCGTCTGCAAAGCTATGTCGCGTTCTGAGGTATGCGGGGACACTAAAAGCACCATAGTAGAACACAGAAGAAGCTTCTAATTTGATGTAATAGCCAGTAAGAAGCAGTACAATTCAAGCTTTAGTTATCGATTATTGACTTTTTACCCTTCTTTGGTGACTTCGACATGAGGTAGGACCTTAACATTTTGCATGAAAAGAGGGCTAGCAGCCGCCTTGCACGACAGAATGTAAAAAGTGTTCATATGTAGTAAAAACCTGGAAATCCGACCGTTTTCGCCATTAGTTATCGAAAGGACTTGAAAGCTGATCGCCACATTGGCCGATTTTCTCTCTGAAACGGTTACATTTATCGTCTGCAAAGCTATGTCGCGTGCTGAGGTATGCGGAGACACTAAAAGCACCATAATAGAACACAGAAGAAGCTTCTAAGTTGATGTAATAGCCAGTAAGAAGCAGTACAATTCAAGTCTTCGTTATCAATTATTGACTTTTTACCCTTCTTTGGTGCCTTGGGCATGAGCTAGGACCTTAATATCTTGCATGAAAGGAGGACTAGCAGCAGCGTTGCATGTGAGAATGTGAAAAGTGTTCATATGTAGTAAAAACCTGAGAAATCCGTCCGTTTTCGTCATTTGTTATCGAATCGACTTAAAGCCAGATCGTCACATTGGCCGCTCTTCTCTCTGAAACGGATACATTTATCGTCTGCAAAGCTATGTCGCGTTCTGAGGTATGCGGAGACACTAAAAGCACCATAGTAGAACACAGAAGAAGCTTCTAATTTGATGTAATAGCGAGTAAGAAGCACTACAATTCAAGCTTTAGTTATCGATTATTGACTTTTGACACTTCTTTGGTGCCTTGGACATGAGCTAGGACGTTACGATCTTGCATGAAACGAGGGCTAGCAGCCGCCTTGCACGAGAAAATGTGAAAAGTGTTCATATGTAGTAAAAACCTGAGAAATCGGTCCGTTTTCGTCATTTTTTATCGAAATGACTTGAAACCAGATCGTCACAATGGCCGCTCTTCTCTCTGAAACGGTTACGTTTGTCGTCTGCAAAGCTATGTCGCATGCTGCGGTATGCGGAGACACTAAAAGCACCATAGTAGAACACAGAAGAAGCTTCTAACTTGATGTAATAGCCAGTGAGAAGCAGTACAATTCATATTTTCGTTATCGATTAATGACTTTTTACCCTTCTTTGCTGCCTTGGGCACGAGCTAGCACCTTAAGATTTCGCATGAAAGGAGGACTAGCAGCAGCGTTGCATGGGAGAATGTGAAAAGTGTTCATATGTAGTAAAAACCTGAGAAATCCGTCCGTTTTCGTCATTTGTTATCCAATCGACTTAAAGCCAAATCGTCACATTGGCCGCTCTTCTCTCTGAAACGGTTACATTTATCGTCTTCAAAGCTATGTCGCGTGCTGAGGTATGCGGAGACACTAAAAGCACCATAATAGAATACAGAAGAAGCTTCTAAGTTGATGTAATAGCCAGTAAGAAGCAGTCCAATTCAAGTTTTAGTTATCAATTATTGACTTTTTACCCTTCTTTGGCGCCTTGGGCATGGGCTAGGACCTTAAGATTTTGTATGAAAGGAGGACTAGCAGCCGCGTTGCACGGGAAAATGTGAAAAGTGTTCGTATGTAGTAAAAACCTTAGAAATCCGTCCGTTTTCGTCATTTGTTATCGAATCGTCTTAAAGCCATATCGTCACATTGGCCGCTCTTCTCTCTGAGACGGTTTCATTTGTCGTCTGCAAAGCTATGTCGCGTGCAGAGGTATGCGGAGACACTAAAAGCACTATAGTGGACCACTGATGAAGCTTCTAAGTTGATGTAATAGCCAGTAAGAAGGACTACAATTCAAGGACTACAAGTTTTAGTTAGCGATTATTGACTTTTGACTCTTCTTTGGTGCCTTGGACATGAGATAGGACCTTAAGATTTTACATGAAAAAAGGGTTACCAGCCGCCTTGCACGAGAAATTGTGAAAGTGTTCATATGTTTTAAAAACCTGAGAAATCCGACCGTTTTCGCCATTAGTTATCGAATGGAATTGAAAGCAGATCGTCACATTGGCCGCTCTTCTCTCCGAATTGGTTACATTTGTCGTCCGCAAAGCTATGTCGCGTGCAGAGGTATGCGGAGACTGTAAAAGCACCATAGTAGAACACAGAAGAAGCTTCTGAGTTGATGTAATAGCCAGTAAGATGCAGTACAATTCAAGTTTTAATTATCGATTATTGACTTTTTACCCTTCTCCATCTTTGATGCCTTGGACATGAGCTAGGACCTTAATATCTTGCATGAAAGGATACCTAGCAGCAGCGTTGCATGTGAGAATGTGAAAAGTGTTCATATGTAGTAAAAACCTGAGAAATCGGTCCGGTTTCGTCGTTTGTTATCGAATCGACTTAAAGACAGATCGTCACATTGGCCGCTCTTCTCTCTGAAACGGTTACATTTGTCGTCTGCAAAGCTATGTCGCGTTCTGAGGTATGCGGAGACACTAAAAGCACCATAGTAGAACACAGAAGAAGCTTCTAAGTTGATGTAATAGCGAGTAAGAAGGACTACAATTCAAGTTTTAGTTATCGATTATTGACTTTTGACCCTTCTTTGGTGACTTGGACATGAGATAGGACCTTAAGATTTTGCATGAAAGGAGGGCTAGCAGCCGCCTTGCCCGAGAGAATCTGAAAAGTGTTCACATGTATTAAAAGCAAAAGAAATCCGTCCGATTTCGTCTTTTGTTTTCGAATAGACTTGAAACCAGATCGACACATTGACCGCACTTCTCTCTAAAACGGTTACATTTATCGTCTGCAAAGATATGTCGCGTGCTGCGGTATGCGGAGACACTAAAAGCACCATAGTAGAACACAGTAGAAGTTTCTAAGTTGATGTAATATCGAGTAAGAAGCAGTACAATTCAAGTTTTAGTTATCGATTATTGACTTTTTACCCTTCTTTGGTGCCTTGGACATGAGCTAGGACCTTAAGATTTTGCATGAAAGGAGGACTAGCAGCCGCGTAGCACGGGAGAACATGAAAAGTGTTCATATGTAGTAAAACCCTGAGAAATCCGTCCGTATTCGTCATTTGTTATGGAATCGACTGAAAGCCAGATCGTCACATTGGCCGCTCTTCTCTCTGATACGGTTACGTTTATCGTCTGCAAAGCTATGTCGCGTGCTGCGGTATGCGGAGACACTAAAAGCACCATAGTAGAACACAGAAGAAACTTCTAAGTTAACGTAATAGCCAGTAAGAAGCAGTACAATTCAAGTTTTAGTTATCGATTATTGACTTTTTACCCTTCTTTGGTGCCTTGGGCATGAGCTGGGACCTTAGGATTTTGCATGAAAGGAGGACTAGCAGCCGCGTTGCACGGGAGAATGTGAAAAGTGTTCATATGTAGTGAAAACCTTAGAAACCCGTCCGTTTTCGTAATTTCTTATCGTTTGGACTTGAAACCAGATCGTCACTTTATCCGCACTTCTCTTTGACACGGTTACATTTATCGTCAGCAAAGCTATGTCGCGTGCTGCAGTATGCGGAGACACTAAAAGCACCATAGTAGAACACAGAAGAAGCTTCTAATTTGATGTAATAGCCAGTAAGAAGCAGTACAATTCAAGTTTTCGTTATCGATTAATGACTTTTTACCCTTCTTTGCTGCCTTGGGCACGAGCTAGCACCTTAAGATTTTGCATGAAAGGAGGACTAGCAGCAGCGTTTCATGGGAGAATGTGAAAAGTGTTCATATGTAGTAAAAACCTTAGAAATCCGTCCGTTTTCGTCATTTGTTATCGAGTCGTCTTAAAGCCAAATCGTCGCATTGGCCGCTCATTTCTCTCAAAAGGTTACATTTGTCGTCTGCAAAGCTATGTCGTGTACTGCGGTATGCGGAGACACTAAACTCACTATAGTAGAACACAGAAAAAGCTTCTAAGTTGATGTAATAGCCAGTAAGAAGCAGTACAATTCAAGTTTTAGTTGTCGATTATTGACTTTTTACCCTTCTTTGGTGCCTTGGACATGAGCTAGGGCCTTAAAATTTTGCATGAAAGGAGGACTAACAGCCGCGATACACGGGAGAATGTGAAAAGTGTACATATGCAGTAAAAACCTGAGAAATCCGTCCACTTTCGCCATTTATTATCGAATAAACTTAAAGCCAGATCGTCACATTGGCCGCTCTTCTCTCTGAAACGGTTACATTTGTCGTCTGCAAAGCTATGTCGCGTTCTGAGGTATGCGGAGACACTAAAAGCTGCATAGTAGAACACAGAAGAAGCTTCCAAGTTGATGTAATAACGAGTAAGAAGGACTACAATTTAAGTTTTAGTTATCGATTATTGACTTTTGACCCTTCTTTGGTGCCTTGGACATGGGATAGGACCTTAAGATTTTGCATGAAAATAGGGCTAGCAGACGCCTTGCACGATTGAATGTGAAAAGTGTTCATATGTAGTAAAAACCTGAGAAATCCGTCCGTTTTCGCCATTAGTTATCGAATGGACTTGAAACCAGATCGCCACATTCGCCGCTCTTCTGTAGGAAACGGTTACATTTATCGTCTGCAAAGCTATGTCGCGTGCTGAGGTATGCGGAGACACTAAAAGCACCATAATAGAACACAGATGAAGCTTCTACGTTGATGTAACAGCCAGTAAGAAGAAGTACAATTCAAGCTTTACTTATCGATTATTGACTTTTTACCCTTCTTTGGTGCCTTGGGCATGAGCTAGGACCTTAAGATTTTGCATGAAAGGAGGACTAGCAGCCGCGTTGCACGGGAGAATGAGAAAAGTGTTCATATGTAGTAAAAACCTTAGAAATCCGTCCGTTTTCGTCATTTGTTATCGAATCGCCTTAAAGCCATATCGTCACATTGGCCGCTCTTCTCTCTGAAACGGTTACATTTGTCGTCTGCAAAGCTATGTCGCGTGCAGAGGCATGCGGAGACACTAAAAGCACTATAGTGGACAACAGATGAAGCTTCTAAGTTGATGTAATAGCCAGTAAGAAGGACTACAATTGAAGTTTTAGTTATCGATTATTGACTATTGACTCTTCTTTGGTGCCTTGGACATGGGATAGGACCTTAAGATTTTGCATGAAAAGAGGGCTAGCAGCCGCCTTGCACGAGAAAATGTGAAAAGTGTTCATATGTAGTAAAAACCTGAGAAATCCGACCGTTTTCGCCATTAGTTATCGAATGGACTTGAAAGCAGATCGTCACATTGGCCGCTCTTCTCTCTGAAACGGTTACATTCATCGTCCGCAAAGCTAAGTCGCGTGATGCGGTATGCGGAGACTCTAAAAGCACCATAGTAGAACACAGAAGAAGCTTCTAAGTTGATGTAATAGCCAGTAAGAAGCAGTACAATTCAAGTTTTAACTATCGATTATTGACTTGTGGCCTTCTCCTTCTTTGATGCCGTGGACTTGAGCTAGGACCTTAATATCTTGCATGAAAGGAGGACTAGCAGCAGCGTTGCATGTGAGAATGTGAAAAGTTTTCATATGTATTAAAAACCTGTGAAATCGGTCCGTTTTCGACGTTTGTTATCGAATCGACTTAAAGCCAGATCGTCACAATGGCCGCTCTTCTCTTTGAAACGGTTACATTTATCGTCTGCAAACCTATGTCGAGTTCTGAGGTATGCGGAGACACTAAAAGCACCATAGTAGAACACAGAAGAAGCTTCTAAGTTGATGTAATAGCGAGTAAGAAGGACTACAATTCAAGTTTTAGTTATCGATTATTGACTTTTGACCCTTCTTTGGTGACTTGGACATAAGATGGGACCTTAAGATTTTGCATGAAAAGAATGCTAGCAGCCGCCTTGCACGAGAGAATGTGAAAAGTGTTCATATGTAGTAAAAACCTTAGAAATCCGTCCGTTTTCGTCATTTGTTATCGAATCGTCTTAAAGCCATATCGTCACATTGGCCGCTCTTCTCTCTGAAATGGTTACATTTGTCGTCTGCAAGGATATGTCGCGTGCTGCGGTATGCGGAGACACTAAAAGCACTATAATAGAACACAGAACAAGCTTCTAAGTAGATCTAATAGCCAGTAAGAAGCAGTACAATTCAAGTTTTAGTTATCGATTATTGACTTTTGACATTTCTTTGGTGCCTTGGACATGAGCTAGGAACTTAAGATTTTGCATGAAAGGAGGGCTAGCAGCCGCCTTGCACGGGAGAATGTGAAAAGTGTTCATATGTAATAAAAACCTGAGAAATCCGTCCGTTTTCGTCATTTGTTATCGAAATGACTTGAAACCAGATCGCCACATTGGCCGCTCTTCTGTCTAAAACGGTAACATTTATCGTCTGCAAAGCTATGTCGCGTGCTGCGGTATGCGGAGACACTAAAATCACTATAGTAGGACACAGAAAAAGCTTCTAAGTTGATGTAATAGCGAGTAAGGAGGACTACAAATCAAGTTTTAGTTATCGATTATTGTATTTTGACCCTTCTTTGGTGACTTGGACATGAGATAGGACCTTAAGATTTTGCATGAAAGGAGGGCTAGCAGCCGCCTTGCACGAGAGAATGTAAAAAGTGTTCATATGTAGTAAAAACCTGAGAAATCCGTCCGTTTTCGCCATTAGTTATCGAATGGACTTAAAGCCAGATCGTCACATTGGCCGCTCTTCAGTCTAAAACGGTAACATTTATCGTCTGCAAAGTTATGTCGCGTGCTGAGGTATGCGGAGACACTAAAAGCACCATAATAGAACATAGAAGAAGCTTCTAAGTTGATGTAATAGCCGGTAAGAAGCAGTACAATTCAAGTTTTAGTTATCAATTATTGACTTTTTACTCTTCTTTGATGCCTTGGGCATGAGCTAGGACCTTAATATCTTGCATGAAAGGAGGACTAACAGCAGCGTTGCATCTGAGAATGTGAAATGTGTTCATATGTAGTAAAAACCTGAGAAATCTGTCCGTTTTCGTCATTTGTTGTGGAATCGACTTAAAGCCAGATCGTCACATTGGCCGCTCCTCTCTCTGAAACGGTTACATTTATCGTCTGCAAAGCTATGTCGCATGCTGCAGTATGCGGAGACACTAAAAGCACCATAGTAGAACACAGAAGAAGCTTCTAAGTTGATGTAATAGAAAGTAAGAAGCACTATAAATCAAGTTTTAGTTATCGATTATTGGCTTTTTACCCTTGTTTGGTGCCTTGGACATCAACTAGCACCTTAAGATTTTGCGTGAAAGGAGGACTAGCAACCGCGTTGCACGGGAGAGTGTGAAAAGTGTTTATATGTAGTAAAAACCTTAGAAATCGGTCCGTTTTCGTCATTTGTTATCGAATCGACTTAAAGCCAGATCGTCACATTATCCGCTCTTCTCTCTGAAACGGTTACATTTGTTGTCTGCAAAGCTATGTCGAGTTCTGAGGTATGCGGAGACACTAAAATCACTATAGTAGAACACAGAACTAGCTTCTAAGTTGATGTAATAGCCAGTAAGAAGCAGTACAATTCAAGTTTTAGTTGTCGATTATTGACTTTTTACCCTTCATTGATGACTTTGGACATGAGATAGGACCTTAAGATTTTGCATGAAAAGAGGGCTAACAGCCGCCTTGCACGGGAGAATGTGAAAAGTGTTCATAAGTAGTAAAAACCTGAGAAATCCGTCCGTATTCGTCATTCTTTATGGAATCGACTTAAATCCAGATTGTCACATTGGCCGCTCTTCTCTCTCAAACGTATACTTTATCGTCTGCAAAGCTATGTCGCGTGCTGCGGTATGCGGAGACACTAAAAGCACTATAATAGAACACTGAACAAGCTTCTAAGTTGATGTAATAGCGAGTAAGAAAGACTACAATTCAAGTTTTAGTTATAGATTATTGACATTTACCCTTTTTTGGTGCCTTGGACATGAGCTGGGACCTTAAGATATTCAGAAAGGAGGACTAGCAACCGCGTATCACGGGAGAATGTGAAAAGTGTTCATATGTAGTAAAAACCTGAGAAATCCGTCCGTTTTCGTCTTTTGTTTTCGAATGGAATTGAAACCAGATCGTCATATTGGCCGCTCTTCTCTCTGAAACTGTTACATTAATCGTCTGCAAAGCTATGTCGCGTGCTGCGGTATGCGGAGACAGTAAAAGCACAATAGTAGAACACAGAAGAAGCTTCTAAGTTTATGTAATAGCCAGTAAGAAGCAGTACAATTCAAGTTTTAGCTATCGATTGTTGACTTTTTACCCTTGTTTGGTGCCTTGGACATCAACTAGGAACTTAAGATTTTGCGTCAAAGGAGAACTAGCAGCCGCGTTGCACGGGAGAGTGTGAAAAGTGTTCATATGTAGTAAAAACCTGAGAAATGCGTCCATATTCGTCATTCTTTATGGAATCGACTGAAAGCCAGATCGTCACATTGGCCGCTCTTCTCTCTGAAACGGATACATTAATCGTCTGCAAAGCTATGTCGCGTGCTGCGGTTTGCGGAGACAGTAAAAGCACAATAGTAGAATACAGAAGAAGCTTCTAAGCTGATGTTATAGCCAGTAAGAAGGAATACAATTCAAGTTTTAGTTATCGATTATTGACTTTTTACCCTTCTTTGATGCCTTGGACATGAGCTAGGACCTTAAGATTTTGCATGAAAGGAGGAATAGCAGCCGCGTTGCTTGGGAGAATGTGAAAAGTGTTCATATGTAGTAAAAACCTGAGAAATCCTGCCGTTTTCGAAATTTGTTATCGAATCGACTTAAAGCCAGATCGTCACATTGGCCGCTCTTCTCTCTGAAACGGTAATATTTACCGTCTGCAAAGCTATGTCGCGTGCTGCGGTATGCGGAGACACTAAAAGCATCATAATAGAACATAGAAGAAGGTTCTAATTTGATGTAATAGCCGGTAAGAAGCAGTACAATTCAAGGTTTGGTTATCGATTATTGACATTTACCCTTCTTTGGTGCCTTGGTCATGAGTTATGACCTTAAGATTTTGCTTGAAAGGAGGACTAGCAGCCGCGTTGCACGGGAGAATGTGAGAAGTGTTCATATGTAGTAAAAACATGAGAAATCCGGCCGTTTTCGCCATTTGTTATCGATTCGACTTAAAGCCAGATCGGCACATTGGCCGCTCTTCTCTCTGAATAGGTAACATTTATCGTCTGCAAATCTATGTCGCGTACTGCGGTATGCGGAGACAAAAAGCACCATAGTACAACATAGAAGAAGCTTCTAAGTAGATTTAATAGCCAGTAAGAAGCAGTACAATTAAAGATTTAGTTATCGATTATTGACTTTTTACCATTGTTTGGTGCCTTGGACATGAGCTAGGACCTTACGATTTTGCATGAAAGGAGGACTAGCAGCCGCGTTGCAAGGGCGAATGTGAATAGTGTTCATATGCAGTAAAACCTGCGAAATCCGTCCATTTTTGCCACTTGTTATCGAATCGACTTAAGGGCAGATCGTCACATTTCCGCTCTTCTCTTTGAAACGATAACATTTATCGTCTGCAAAGCTATTTCGCGTGCTGCGGTATGCGGAGACACTGAAAGCACCATTATAGAACACATAAGAAGCTTCTAAGTTGATGTAATAGCCAGTGAGAAGAAGTACAATTCAATTATAGTTATCGACTATTGACGTTTTAGCCAATTTGGTGCCTTGGACATGAGCTAGGACCTTAAGATTTTGCATGAAAGGAGAACTACCAGCCGCGTTGCACGGGAGAATGTGAAAAGTGTTCATATGTAGTAAAAACCTGAAAAATGCGTCCATTTTCTTCATTTGTTATCGAATCGACTTAAGTCCAAATCGTCACATTGGCTGCTCTTGTCTCAGAAACGATTACATTTATCGTCTGCAAAGCTATGTCGCGTGCTGCGGTATGCGGAGACACTGAAAGCACCATAGTAGAACACATAAGAAGCTTCTATGTTGATGTAATAGCAAGTAAGAAGCAGTACAATTCAAGTTTATTTATCGATTATTGACTTTCTAGCCGTGTTTGGTGCCTTGAACATGCGGTAGGACCTTAAGATTCTGCATGAAATGAGGACTACCAGCCGCGTTGCACTGGAAAATGTGAAAAGTTTTCATATGTAGTAAAAACCTAAGAAATTGGTCCGTTTTCGTCATTTTTTATCGAATCGACTTATAGCCACATCGTTAAAATGGCCGCTGTTCTCTTGAAACGGTTACATTTATCGTCTGCAAAGCTATGTCGCGTGGTGCGATATGCGGAGACACTAAAAGCACCATAGTAGAATACAGCAGAAGATTCAATGTTGATGTAATAGCCAGTAAGAAGCAGTACAATTCAAGTTTTAGTTATTGATTATTGACTTTCTACCCTTCTTCGGTGCCTTGGACATGAGCTAGGACCTTAAGATTTTGCATGAAAGGAGGACTAGCAGCCGCGTTGCACGGGAGAATGTTATAAGTGTTCATGTGTAGTAAAAACCTGCGAAATCCGTCCGTTTTCGTCAATTAATACCAAATCGACTTAAAGCCAGATCGTCACATTGGCCGATCTTCTCTCTGAAACGGTTACATTTATCGTCTGCAAAGCTATGTCGCAAGCTGCGGTATGCGGAGACACTAAAAGCACCATAGTAGAACACAGATGAAGCTTCTAAGTTGATGTAATAGCCAGTAAGATGTAGTATAATTCAAGTTTTAGTTATCGATAATAGAGTTTTAGCAGTCTTTGTTGCCTTGGACATCATCTAGGATCTTAAGATTTTGCATGAAAAGAGGACTAGCAGCCGCGTTGCATGGCAGAATGTGAAAAGTGTTCATATGTAGTAAAAGCCTGAGAAATCCGTCCGTTTTCGCTATTTGTTATCGAATCGACTAATAGCCAGATCGTCACATTGGCCGCTCTTCTCTCTGAAACGGTTACATTTATCGTCTGCAAAGATATGTCGCGTGCTGCGGTATGCGGAGACACTAAAAGCACCACAGTAGAACATAGAAGAAGCTTCTAAGTTGATGTAATAGCCAGTAAGAAGTAGTACAATTCAAATTTTAGTCATCGATTATTGACTTTTTAGCCGGCTTTGGTGCATTGGACATGAGCTAGGACTTTAAGATTCTTCATGAAATGAAGACTAGTAGCCGCGTTGCACGGGAGAATGTGAAAAGTGTTCATGTGTAGTAAAATCCTGAGAAATAAGACCATTTTTGTCATGTGTTACCGAATCGACTTAAAGCCAGAATGTCACATTGGGCGCTCTTGTCTCTGAAACGGTTACATTTATCCGCTGCAAAGCTATGTCGCGTGTTGCAATTTGTGAAGACTCTAAAAGCACCATAGTAAAACTTAAAAGAAGCTTCTAAGTTGATGTAATACCTACTACGAAACAGTACAATTCAAGTTTTAGTTATCGATTATTGACATTCTACCCTTCTTTGGTGCCTTGGACCTGAGCTAGGACCTTACGATTTTGCATTAAAGGAGGACTAGCAGCTGCATTGCACGGGAGAATGTGAAAAGTGTTCATATGTAGTAAAAACCTGAAAAATCCGTCCGTTTTCGTCATTTGTTATCGAATCGAATTTAAAAAAAATCGTCAGATTGGCCGGTCTCTCTCTGAAACGGTTACTTTTATCGTCTGCAAAGCTATGTCGCGTGCTGCGGAACTCGAGACACTAAAAGCACCAAAGGAGAACATAGATGAAGCTTCTAAGTTGATGTAATAGCCAGGAAGAAGTAGTACAATTCAAGTTTAATTATCGATTATTGACTTTTTAGCCTGCTTTGGTGCCCTGGACATGAGCTAGGACTATATCATTTCGCATGAAAGGAGGACTAGCAGCCGCGTGCACGGGAGAATGTGAAAAGTGTTCATTTGTAGTAATAACCTGAAAAATCCGTCCGTTTTCATCATTTGTTTACGAATCGACTTATAGCCAGATCGTCACATTGGCCGCTCTTCTCTCTGAAACGGTTACATTTTTCGTCTGCAAAGCTATGTCGCGTGTTGCGGTATGCGGATACACTAAAAGCACCATAGTAGAACACAGAAGAAGCTTCTAAGTTGATGTAATAACCAGTAAGAAGCAGAACAATAGAAGTTTTAGTTATCGATTATTGCCTTTTTGCACTTCTTTGGTGCTTTGGACATGAGCTAGGACCTTAAGATTTTGCATGAAAGGAGGACTAGCAGCAGCGTTGCATGGGAGAATGTGAAAAGTGTTCATATGTAGTAAAAACCTGAGAAATCCGTCCGTTTTCGTCATTTGTTATCGAATCGACTTAAAGCCAGATCCTAAAAATGGCCGCTCTTCTCTCTGAAACGGTTACATTTATCGTCTGCAAAGCTATGTCGCGTGCTCCGATATGCGGAGAAACTAAATGCACCATAGGAGAACACAGATGAAGCTTCTAAGTTGATGTAATAGCCAGTAAGAAGTAGTACCATTCAAGTTTAACTATCGATTATTGACTTTTTAGCCGGCTTTGGTGCCCTGGACATGAGGTAGGAACATATCATTTTCCATGAAAGGAGGACTAGCAGTCGCGTTGCACGTGAGAATGTGAAAAGTATTCATGTGTAAAAAAACCTGAGAAATCCGTCCGTTTTCGCTATTTGTTATCGAATCGACTTAAAGCCAGATCGTCACATTGGCCGCTCTTCTCTCTGAAACGGGTACATTTATAGTCTGCAAAGATATGTCGCGTGCTGCGGTATGCGGAGACACTAAAAGCACCACAGTAGAACATAGAAGAAGCTTCTAAGTTGATGTAATAGCCAGTAAGAAGTAGTACATTTCAAATTTTAGTCATCGATTATTGACTTTTTAGCCGGCTTTGGTGCATTGGACATGAGCTAGGACCTTACGATTTTGCATTAAAGGAGGACTAGCAGCTGCATTGCACGGGAGAATGTGAAATGTGTTCATATGTAGTAAAAACCTGAAAAATCCGTCCGTTTTCGTCATTTGTTATCGAATCGAATTTAATGAAAGATCGTCAGATTGGCCGGTCTTCTCTCTGAAACGGTTACTTTTATCGTCTGCAAAGCTATGTCGCGTGCTGCGGAACTCGAGACACTAAAAGCACCAAAGGAGAACATAGATGAAGCTTCTAAGTTGATGTAATAGCCAGGAAGAAGTAATACAATTCAAGTTTAATTATCGATTATTGACTTTTTAGCCGGCTTTGGTGCCCTGGACATGAGCTAGGACTATATCATTTCGCATGAAAGGATGACTAGCAGCCGCGTTGCACGGGACAATGTGAAAAGTGTTCATATGTAGTAAAAACCTGAGAAATCCGTCCGTTTTCGTCATTTGTTATCGAATCGACTTAAAGCCAGATCCTTAAAATGGCCGCTCTTCTCTCTGAAACGGTTACATTTATCGTCTGCAAAGCTATGTTGCGGGCTGCGGTATGCGGAGACACTAAAAACACCATAGTAGAACACAGATGAAGCTTCTAAGTTGATGTAATAGCCAGTAAGATGCAGTACATTTCATGTTTTAGTTATCGATTATTTACTTTTTAGCCAGCTTTAACGCCTTGGACATGACCTAGGACAATAACATTTCGCATGAAAGGAGGACTAGCAGCCGCGTTGCACGTGAGAAAGTGAAAAGTGTTCATATGTAGTAAAAACCTGAGAAATCCGTATGTTTTCGTCATTTGTTACCGAATCGACTTAAAGCCAGATCCTTAAAATGGCCGCTCTTCTTTCTGAAAGAGTCACATTTATCGTCTGGAAAGCTATGTCGCGTGCTGAGGTATGCGGAGACACTAAAAGCACCATAGTAGAACACAGAAGAAGCTTCTAAGTTGATGTAATAGCCAGTAAGAAGCAGTACAATTCAAGTTTTAATTATCGATTATTGACTATTTTCCTTTCCTTGATGGCTTGGACTTGTGCTAGGACCTTAAGATTTTGCTTGAAAGGAGGACTAGCAGCCGCGTTGCACGTGAGAATGTGAAAAGTGTTCACATGTAGTAAAAACCTGAAAAATGCGTCCATTTTCATCATTTGTTATCGAATCCACTTAAGTCCAGATCGTCACATTGGCCGCCCTTCTCTCAGAAACGATTACATTTATCGTCTGCAAAGCTATGTCGCGTGCTGCGGTATGCGGAGATACTGAAAGCACCATAGTAGAACACATAAGAAGCTTCTAAGCTGATGTAATAGCAAGTAAGAAGCAGTACAATCAAGTTTCAGCTATCCATTATTGACTTTCTAGGCGGGTTTGGTGCCTTGAACATGAGGTAGGACCTTAAGATTCTGCATGAAATAAGGACTACCAACCGCGTTGCACGGGAGAATGTGAAAAGTGTTCATATGTAGTAAAAACCTGAAAAATCCGTCCGTTTTCGTCGTTTGTTATCAAATCTACTTAAAGCCAAATCGTCACATTGGCCGCTCTTCTCTCTGAAACGGTTACATTTTTCGTCTGCAGAGCTATGTAGCGTGCTGCGGTATGCGGAGACACTAAAAACACCATAGTGGAACATAGAAGAAGCTTCTATGTTGATGTAATAGCCAGCAACAAGCAGTACAATTCAAGTTTTAGTTATCGATTATAGACTTTTACCCTTCTTTGGTGCCTTGAACATGAGGTAGGACCTTAGGATTATGCATCAAATGAGGACTACCACCCGCGTTGCACGGCAAAATGTGGAAAGTGTTCATTTGTAGTAAAAACCTCAGAAATCGGTCCGATTTCGTCATTTTTTATCGAATCGAGTTATAGCCAGATCGTTAAAATGGCCGCTCTTCTCTCTGAAACGGTTACATTTATCGTCTGCAAAGATATGTCGCGTGATGCGCTATGCGGAGACACTAAAAGCACTATAGTAGAACACAGATGAAGCTTCTAAGTTGATGTAAGAGCCAGTAAGATGTAGTACAATTCAAGTTTAACTTTCGATTATTGACTTTTTAGCCGGCTTTGGTGCCCTGGACATGAGGTAGGAACATATCATTTTCCATGAAAGGAGGACTAGCAGTCGCGTTGCATGTGAGAATGTGAAAAGTGTTCACATGTAGTAAAAATCTGAGAAATCCGTCCGTTTTCGTATTTTGTTATCGAATCGACTTAAAG
This sequence comes from Schistocerca gregaria, assembly GCF_023897955.1. Classification (NCBI taxonomy): domain Eukaryota; kingdom Metazoa; phylum Arthropoda; class Insecta; order Orthoptera; family Acrididae; genus Schistocerca; species Schistocerca gregaria. The sequence continues at coordinate 504,592 of NW_026061756.1, read as the reverse complement.
CCAGACCGTCACATTGGCCGCTTTTGTCTCTGAAACGGTTACATTTATCGTCTGCAAAGCTATGTCGCGTGATGCGGTATGCGGAGACACTAAAAGCACCATAGTGAAACTTAGAAGAAGCTTCTAAGTTGATGTAATAACCAGTAAGAAGCAGTACAAATCAAGTTTCAGTTATCGATTATTGACTTTTTACCCTTATTTGGTGCCTTGGACATGAGCTAGGACCTTACGATTTTGCATGAAAGGAGGACTAGCAGCTGCATTGCACGGGAGAATGTGAAAAGTGTTCATGTGTAAAAAAACCTGAGAAATCCGTCCGTTTTCGCTATTTGTTATCGAATCGACTTAAAGCCAGATCGTCACATTGGCCGCTCTTCTCTCTGAAACGGTTACATTTATCGTCTGCAAAGATATGTCGCGTGCTGCGGTATGCGGAGACACTAAAAGCACCACAGTAGAACAGAGAAGAAGCTTCTAAGTTGATGTAATAGCCAGTAAGAAGTAGTACAATTCAAATTTTAGTCATCGATTATTGACTTTTTAGCCGGCTTTGGTGCATTGGACATGATCTAGGACTTTAAGATTCTTCATGAAATGAGGACTAGCTGCCGCGTTGCACGGGAGAATGTGAAAAGTGTTCATGTGTAGTAAAATCCTGAGAAATAAGACCATTTTTGTCATGTGTTACCGAATCGACTTAAAGCCAGATCCTTAAAATGGCCGCTCTTCTCTCTGAAACCGTTACATTTATCGTCTGCAAAGCTATGTCGCGTGCTGCGGTATGCGGAGAAACTCAATGCACCATAGGAGAACACAGATGAAGCTTCTAAGTTGATGTAATAGCCAGTAAGAAGTAGTACAATTCAAGTTTAACTATCGATTATTGACTTTTTAGCCGGCTTTGGTGCCCTGGACATGACGTAGGAACATATCATTTTCCATGAAAGGAGGACTAGCAGTCGCGTTGCACGTGAGAATGTGAAAAGTGTTCACATGTAGTAAAAATCTGAGAAATCCGTCCGTTTTCGTATTTTGTTATCGAATCGACTTAAAGCCAGACCGTCACATTGGCCGCTTTTGTCTCTGAAACGGTTACATTTATCGTCTGCAAAGCTATGTCGCGTGTTGCGGTATGCGGAGACACTAAAGGCACCATAGTAAAACTTAGAAGAAGCTTCTAAGTTGATGTAATAACCAGTAAGAAGCAGTACAAATCAAGTTTCAGTTATCGATTATTGACTTTTTACCCTTCTTTGGTGCCTTGGACATGAGCTAGGACCTTACGATTTTGCATGAAAGGAGGACTAGCAGCTGCATTGCACGGGAGAATGTAAAAAGTGTTCATATGTAGTAAAAACCTGAAAAATCCGTCCGTTTTCGTCGTTTGTTATCGAGTCGACTTAAAGCCAAATCGTCGCATTGGCCGCTCCTCTCTCTGAAACGGTTACATTTATCGACTGCAAAGCTATGTCGCGTGCTGCGGTATGCGGAGACACAAAAAGCACCATAGTAGAACACACCTCCCCCCATGAACCATGGACCTTGCCGTTGGTGGGGAGGCTTGCGTGCCTCAGCGATACAGATGGCCGTACCGTAGGTGCAACCACAACGGAGGGGTATCTGTTGAGAGGCCAGACAAACGTGTGGTTTCTGAAGAGGGGCAGCAGCCTTTTCAGTAGTTGCTGGGGCAACAGTCTGGATGATTGACTGATCTGGCCTTGCAACATTAACCAAAACGGCCTTGCTGTGCTGGTACTGCGAACGGCTGAAAGCAAGAGGAAACTACAGCCGTAATTTTTCCCGAGGACATGCAGCTTTACTGTATGATTAAATGATGATGGCATACTCTTGGGTAAAATATTCCGGAGGTAAAATAGTCCCCCATTCGTATCTCCGGGCGGGGACTACTCAGGAGGATGTCGTTATCAGGAGAAAGAAAACTGGCGTTCTACGGATCGGAGCGTGGAATGTCAGATCCCTTAATCGGACAGGTAGGTTAGAAAATTTAAAAAGGGAAATGGATAGGTTAAAGTTAGATATAGTGGGAATTAGTGAAGTTCGGTGGCAGGAGGAACAAGACTTCTGGTCAGGTGACTACAGGGTTATAAACACAAAATCAAATAGGGGTAATGCAGGAGTAGGTTTAATAATGAATAGGAAAATAGGAATGCGGGTAAGCTACTACAAACAGCATAGTGAACGCATTATTGTGGCCAAGATAGATACGAAGCCCACACCTACTACAGTAGTACAAGTTTATATGCCAACTAGCTCTGCAGATGATGAAGAAATTGAAGAAATGTACGATGAAATAAAAGAAATTATTCAGATAGTGAAGGGAGACGAAAATTTAATAGTAATGGGTGACTGGAATTCGAGTGTAGGAAAAGGGAGAGAAGGAAACATAGTAGGTGAATACGGATTGGGGCTAAGAAATGAAAGAGGAAGCCGCCTAATAGAATTTTGCACAGAGCACAACTTAATCATAGCTAACACTTGGTTTAAGAATCATGAAAGAAGGTTGTATACGTGGAAGAACCCTGGAGATACTAAAAGGTATCAGATAGATTATATAATGGTAAGACAGAGATTTAGGAACCAGGTTTTAAGTTGTAAGACATTTCCAGGGGCAGATGTGGACTCTGACCACAATCTATTGGTTATGACCTGTAGATTAAAACTGAAGAAACTGCAAAAATGTGGGAAATTAAGGAGATGGGACCTGGATAAACTGAAAGAACCAGAGGTTGTACAGAGTTTCACAGAGAGCATAAGGGAACAATTGACAGGAATAAGGGAAAGAAATACAGTAGAAGAAGAATGGGTAGCTCTGAGGGATGAAGTAGTGAAGGCAGCAGAGGATAAAGTAGGTACAAAGACGAGGGCTGCTAGAAATCCTTGGGTAACAGAAGAAATATTGAATTTAATTGATGAAAGGAGAAAATATAAAAATGCAGTAAATGAAGCAGGCAAAAAGGAATACAAACGTCTCAAAAATGAGATCGACAGGAAGTGCAAAATGGCTAAACAGGGATGGCTAGAGGACAAATGTAAGGATGTAGAAGCTTATCTCACTAGGGGTAAGATAGATACTGCCTACAGGAAAATTAAAGAGACCTTTGGAGAGAAGAGAACCACGTGTAAGAATATCAAGAGCTCAGATGGCAGCCCAGTTCTAAGCAAAGAAGGGAAGGCAGAAAGGTGGAAGGAGTATATAGAAGGTTTATACAAGGGCGATGTACTTGAGGACAATATTATGGAAATAGAAGAGGATGTAGATGAAGACGAAATGGGAGATACGATACTGCGTGAAGAGTTTGACAGAGCACTGAAAGACCTGAGTCGAAACAAGGCCCCCGGAGTAGACAACATTCCATTAGAACTACTGACGGCCTTGGGAGAGCCAGTCATGACAAAACTCTACCAGCTGGTGAGCAAGATGTATGAGACAGGCGAAATACCCTCAGACTTCAAGAAGAATATAGTAATTCCAATCCCAAAGAAAGCAGGTGCTGACAGATGTGAAAATTACCGAACTATCAGTTTAATAAGCCACGGCTGCAAAATACTAACGCGAATTCTTTACAGACGAATGGAAAAACTGGTAGATGCAGACCTCGGGGAGGATCAGTTTGGATTCCGTCGAAATGTTGGAACACGTGAGGCAATACTGACCTTACGACTTATCTTAGAAGAAAGATTAAGAAAAGGCAAACCTACGTTTCTAGCATTTGTACACTTAGAGAAAGCTTTTGACAATGTTGACTGGAATACTCTTTTTCAAATTCTAAAGGTGGCAGGGGTAAAATACAGGGAACGAAAGGCTATTTATAATTTGTACAGAAACCAGATGGCAGTAATAAGAGTCGAGGGGCATGAAAGGGAAGCAGTGGTTGGGAAAGGAGTGAGACAGGGTTGTAGCCTCTCCCCGATGTTATTCAATCTGTATATTGAGCAAGCAGTAAAGGAAACAAAAGAAAAATTTGGAGTAGGTATTAAAATTCATGGAGACGAAGTAAAAACCTTGAGGTTCGCCGATGACATTGTAATTCTGTCAGAGACGGCAAAGGACTTGGAAGAGCAGTTGAACGGAATGGACAGTGTCTTGAAAGGAGGATATAAGATGAACGTTAACAAAAGCAAAACGAGGATAATGGAATGTAGTCAGATTAAATCGGGTGATGCTGAGGGAATTAGATTAGGAAATGAGACACTTAAAGTAGTAAAGGAGTTTTGCTATTTAGGAAGTAAAATAACTGATGATGGTCGAAGTAGAGAGGATATAAAATGTAGACTGACAATGGCAAGGAAAGCGTTTCTGAAGAAGAGAAATTTGTTAACATCGAATATAGATTTAAGTATCAGGAAGTCGATTCTGAAAGTATTTGTTTGGAGTGTAGCCATGTATGGAAGTGAATCACGGACGATAACTAGTTTGGACAAGAAGAGAATAGAAGCTTTCGAAATGTGGTGCTACAGAAGAATACTGAAGATAAGATGGATAGATCACGTAACTAATGAGGAGGTATTGAATAGGATTGGGGAGAAGAGAAGTTTGTGGCACAACTTGACTAGAAGTAGGGATCGGTTGGTAGGACATGTTTTGAGGCATCAAGGGATCACAAATTTAGCATTGGAGGGCAGCGTGGAGGGTAAAAATCGTAGAGGGAGACCGAGAGATGAGTACACTAAGCAGATTCAGAAGGATGTAGGTTGCAGTAGGTACTGGGAGATAAAGCAGCTTGCACAGGATAGAGTAGCATGGAGAGCTGCATCAAACCAGTCTCAGGACTGAAGACAACAACAACAACAGTAGAACACAGAAGATCCTTCTAAGTTGCTGTAATAGCCAGTAAGAAGCAGTACAATTCAAGTTTTAGCTATCGATTATTGACTTTTTACCCTTCTTTGGTGCCTTGGACATGAGCTAGGACCTTACGATTTTGCATGAAAGGAGGACTAGCAGCTGCATTGCACGGGAGAATGTGAAAAGTGTTCATGTGTAAAAAAACCTGAGAAATCCGTCCGTTTTCGCTATTTGTTATCGAATCGACTTAAAGCCAGATCGTCACATTGGCCGCTCTTCTCTCTGAAACGGTTACATTTATCGTCTGCAAAGATATGTCGCGTGCTGCGGTATGCGGAGACACTAAAAGCACCACAGTAGAACATAGAAGAAGCTACTAAGTTGATGTAATAGCCAGTAAGAAGTAGTACAATTCAAATTTTAGTCATCGGTTATTGATTTTTTAGCCGGCTTTGGTGCATTGGACATGAGCTAGGACTTTAAGATTCTTCATGAAATGAGGACTAGCAGCCGCGTTGCACGCGAGAATGTGAAAAGTGTTCATGTGTAGTAAAATCCTGAGAAATAAGACCATTTTTGTCATGTGTTACCGAATCGACTTAAAGCCAGAATGTCACATTGGGCGCTCTTGTCTCTGAAACGGTTACGTTTATCGTCTGCAAAGCTATGTCGCGTGTTGCAATTTGTGAAGACTCTAAAAGCACCATAGTAAAAATTAAAAGAAGCTTCTAAGTTGATGTAATACCTACTACGAAGCAGTACAATTCAAGTTTTAGTTATCGATTATTGACTTTCTACCCTTCTTTGGTGCCTTGGACCTGAGCTAGGACCTTACGATTTTGCATTAAAGGAGGACTAGCAGTCGCGTTGCACGTGAGAATGTGAAAAGTGTTCACATGTAGTAAAAATCTGAGAAATCCGTCCGTTTTCGTATTTTGTTATCGAATCGACTTAAAGCCAGACCGTCACATTGGCCGCTTTTGTCTCTGAAACGGTTACATTTATCATCTGCAAAGCTATGTCGCGTGTTGCGGTATGCGGAGACACTAAAAGCACCATAGTAAAACTTCGAAGAAGCTTCTAAGTTGATGTAATAACCAGTAAGAAGCAGTACAATTCAAGTTTCAGTTATCGATTATTTACTTTTTACCCTTCTTTGGTGCCTTGGACATGAGCTAGGACCTTACGATTTTGCATGAAAGGAGGACTAGCAGCTGCATTGCACGCGAGAATGTGAAAAGTGTGCATATGTAGTAAAAACCTGAAAAATCCATCCGTTTTCGTCATTTGTTATCGAATCGACTTAAAGCCAAATCGTCACATTGGCCGCTCTTCTCTCTGAAACGGTTACATTTATCGACTGCAAAGCTATGTCGCGTGCTGCGGTATGCGGAGACACAAAAAGCACCATAGTAGAACACAGAAGATCGTTCTAAGTTGATGTAATAGCGAGTAAGAAGCAGTACAATTCAAGTTTTAGCTATCGATTATTGACTTCTTACCCTTCTTTGGTGCATTGGACATGAGCTAGGACCTTACGATTTTGCATGAAAGGAGGACTAGCAGCTGCATTGCACGGGAGAATGTGAAAAGTGTTCATGTGTAAAAAAACCTGAGAAATCCGTCCGTTTTCGCTATTTGTTAACGAATCGACTTAAAGCCAGATCGTCACATTGGCCCCTCTTCTCTCTGAAACGGTTACATTTATCGTCTGCAAAGATATGTCGCGTGCTGCGGTATGCGGAAACACTAAAAGCACCACAGTGGAACATAGAAGAAGCTTCTAAGTTGATGTAATAGCCAGTAAGAAGTAGTACAATTCAAGTTTTAGTCACCGATTATTGACTTTTTAGCCGGCTTTGGTGCATTGGACATGAGCTAGGACTTTAAGATTCTTCATGAAATGAGGACTAGCAGCCGCGTTGCACGGGATAATGTGAAATGTGTTCATGTGTAGTAAAATCCTGAGAAATCCGACCATTTTCGTCATTTGTTACCGAATCGACTTAAAGCCAGAATGTCACATTGGGTTCTCTTGTCTCTGAAACGGTTACATTTATCGTCTGCAAAGCTATGTCGCGTGTTGCAATTTGTGAAGACTCTAAAAGCACCATAGTAAAACTTAGAAGAAGCTTCTAAGTTGATGTAATACCTACTACGAAGCAGTAAAATTCAAGTTTTAGTTTTCGATTATTGACTTTCTACCCTTCTTTGGTGCCATGGACCTGAGCTAGGACGTTACGATTTTGCATGAAAAGAGGTCTAGCAGTGCATTGCACGGGAGAATGTGAAAAGTGTTCATATGTAGTAAAAACCTGAAAAATCCGTCCGTTTTCGTCATTTGTTATCGAATCGAATTTAAAGAAAGATCGTCAGATTGGCCGGTCTTCTCTCTGAAACGGTTATTTTTATCGTCTGCAAAGCTATGTCGCGTTCTGCGGAACTCGAGACAATAAAAGCACCAAAGGAGAACATAGATGAAGCTTCTAAGCTGATGTAATAGCCTGTAAGAAGTAGTACAATTCAAGTTTTAGTTTTGAATATTGACTTTTACCCTTCTGTGGGGCCTTGGACATGAGCTAATACCTTCAGATTTTGCACGAAAGAAGGACTAGCAGCCGCGTTGCACGGGAGAATGTGAAAAGTGTTCATATGTAGTAAAAACCTGAGAAATCCGTCCGTTTTCGTCATTTGTTATCGAATCGACTTAAAGCCAGATCCTTAAAATGGAAGCTCTTCTTTCTGAAACAGTCACATTTATCGTCTGCAAAGCTATGTCGCGTGCTGCGGTATGCGGAGACACTAAAAGCACCATAGTAGAACACAGAAGAAGCTTCTAAGTTTATGTAATAGCCAGTAAGAAGCAGTACAATTCAAGTTTTAGTTACCGATTATTGACTTTTTACCCTTGTTTGGTGCCTTGGACATGAGCTAGTACCTTAAGATTTTGCGTGAAAGGAGGACTAGCAGCAGCGTTGCATGGGAGAATGTGAAAAGTATTCATATGTAGTAAAAACCTGAGAAATCCGTCCGTATTCGTCATTCTTTATGGAATCGACTAAAAGCCAGATCGTCACATTTGGACTTCTTCTCTCTGAAACGGATACGTTTATAGTCTGCAAAGCTATGTCGCGTGCTGCGGTATGCGGAGACACTAAAAGCACCATAGTAGAACACAGAAGAAGCTTCTAAGTTTATGTAATAGCCAGTAAGAAGGACTACAATTCAAGTTTTAATTATCGATTATTGCCTTTTTACCCTTCTCCTTCTTTGATGACTTGGACATGAGCTAGGACCTTAAGATCTTGCATAAAAGGAGGACTAGCAGCAGCGTTGCATGGGAGAATGTGAAAAGTGTTCATATGTTTTAAAAACCTGAGAAATCCGTCCGTTTTCGTCATTTGTTATCGAATCGACTTCAAGCCAGATCGTCACATTGACCGCTCTTCTCTCTGAAACGGTTACATTTATCGTCTGCAAAGCTATGTCGCGTGCTGAGGTATGCGGAGACACTAAAAGCACCATAGTAGAACACATAAGAAGCTTCTAAGTTGATGTAATAGCCAGTAAGAAGCAGTACAATTCAAGTTTTAATTATCGATTATTGACTATTTTCATTTCCTTGATGGCTTGGACTTGGGCTAGGACCTTGAGATTTTGCTTGAAAGGAGGACTAGCAGCCGCGTTGCACGTGAGAATGTGAAAAGTGTTCACATGTAGTAAAAACCTGAAAAATGCGTCCATTTTCATCATTTGTTATCGAATCGACTTAAGTCCAGATCGTCATATTGGCCGCTCTTCTCTCAGAAACGATTACATTTATCGTCTGCAAAGCTATGTCGCGTGCTGCGGTATGCGGAGATACTGAAAGCACCATAGTAGAACACATAAGAAGCTTCTAAGTTGATGTAATAGCCAGTAAGAAGCAGTACAATTCAAGTTTAACTATCGATTATTGACTTTTTAGCCGGCTTTGGTGCCCTGGACATGAGCTAGGAACATATCATTTTCCATGAAAGGAGGACTAGCAGTCGCGTTGCACGTGAGAATGTGAAAAGTGTTCACATGTAGTAAAAATCTGAGAAATCCATCCGTTTTCGTATTTTGTTATCGAATCGACCTAAAGCCAGACCGTCACATTGGCCGCTCTTCTCTCTGAAACGGTTACATTTATCGTCTGCAAAGCTATGTTGCGGGCTGCGGTATGCGGAGACACTAAAAGCACCATAGTAGAACGCAGATGAAGCTTCTAAGTTGATGTAATAGCCAGTAAGATGTAGTACATTTCAAATTGTAGTTATCGATTATAGACTTTTTAGCCGGCTTTAACGCCTTGGACATGACCTAGGACAATAACATTTCGCATGAAAGGAGGACTAGCAGCTGCATTGCACGGGAGAATGTGAAAAGTGTTCATATGTAGTAAAAACCTGAAAAATCCATCCGTTTTCGTCATTTGTTATCGAATCGACTTAAAGCCAAATCGTCACATTGGACGCTCTTCTGTCTGAAACGGTTACATTTATCGACTGCAAAGCTATGTCGCATGCTGCGGTATGCGGAGACACAAAAAGCGCCATAGTAGAACACAGAAGATCCTTCTAAGTTGATGTAATAGCGAGTAAGAAGCAGTACAATTCAAGTTTTAGCTATCGTTTATAGACTTCTTACCCTTCTTTGGTGCCTTGGTCATGAGCTAGGACCTTAAGATATTGCGTGAAAGGAGGACTAGCAGCAGCGTTGCATGGGAGAATGTGAAAAGTATTCATATGTAGTAAAAACCTGAGAAATCCGTCCGTATTCGTCATTCTTTATGGAATCGACTAAAAGCAAGATCGTCACATTGGGACTTCTTCTCTCTGAAACGGATACGTTTATAGTCTGCAAAGGTATGGCGCGTGCTGCAGTATGCGGAGACACTATAAGCACCATAGTAGATCACAGAAGAAGTTTCTAAGTAGATGTAATTGCGAGTAAGAAGGACTACAAATCAAGTTTTAATTATCGATTATTGACTTTTTACCCTTCTCCTTGTTTGATGCCTTGGACATGAGCTAGGACGTTAAGATCTTGCATAAAACGAGGACTAGCAGCAGCGTTGCATGGGAGAATGTGAAAAGTGTTCATATGTAATAAAAACCTGCAAAATACGTCCATTTTCATCATTTGTTATCAAATCGACTTTAGTCCAGATCGTCACATTGGCCGCTCTTCTCTCACAAACGATTTCATTTATCGTCTGCAAAGCTATGTCGCGTGCTGCGGTATGCGGAGATACTGAAAGCACCATAGTAGAACACAGAAGAAGCTTCTAAGTTGATGTAATAGCAAGTAAGAAGCAGTTCATTCAAGTTTTAGCTATCGATCATTGACTTTCTAGCCTGGTTTGGTGACTTGATCATGAGGTAGGACCTTAAGATTCTGCATGAAATAAGGACTACCAACCGCGTTGCACGTGAAAATGTGAAAAGTGTTCATATGTAGAAAAAACCTGAGAAATAGGTCCGTTTTAGTCATTTGTTATCGAATCGACTTAAAGCCAGACCGTCACATTGGCCGCTCTTGTCTCTGAAACGGTTACATTTATCGTCTGCAAAAGTATGTCGTGTGTTGCGGTATTTGGAGACACTAAAAGCACCATAATAAAACTTAGAAGAAGCTTCTAAGTTGATGTAATAACCAGTAAGAAGCAGTACAATTCAAGTTTCAGTTATCGATTATTTACTTTTTACCCTTCTTTGGTGCCTTTAACATGAGCTAGGACCTTACGATGTTGCATGAAAGGAGGACTAGCAGCTGCATTGCTTGGGAGAATGTGAAATGTGTTCATATGTAAAAAAAACTGAGAAATCCGTCTGTTTTCGCCATTTGTGATCGAGTCGACTTAAAGCCAGATCGTCACATTGGCCGCTCTTCTGTCTGAAATGGTAACATTTGTCGTCTGCAAAGCTATGTCGCGTGCTGCGGTATGCGGAGACACAAAAAGCACCATAGTAGAACATAGAAGAAGCTTGTATGTTGATGTAATAGCCAGTAAGAAGCAGTACAATTCAAGTTTTAATGATCGATTATTGACTATTTTCCTTTCCTTGATGGCTTGGACTTGGGCTAGGACCTTAAGATTTTGCTTGAAAGGAGGACTAGCAGCCGCGTTGCACGTGAGAATGTGAAAAGTGTTCACATGTAGTAAAAACCTGAAAAATGCGTCCATTTTCATCATTTGTTATCTAATCGGGTTAAAGCCAGATCGTCACATTGGCCGTTCTTCCCTCTGAAACGGTTACATTTATCGTCTGCAAAGCTATGTCGCGTGCTGAGCTATGCGGAGACACTAAAAGCAGCATAGTAGAACACAGAAGAAGCTTCTAAGTTAATGTAATAACCAGTAAGAAGCAGTACAAATCAAGTTTCAGTTATCGATTATTGACTTTTTACCCTTCTTTGGTGCCTTGGACATGAGCTAGGAACTTACGATTTTGCATGAAAGGAGGACTAGCAGCTGCATTGCACGGGAGATTGTCAAAAGTGTTCATATGTAAAAAAAACCTGAGAAATCTGTCCGTTTTCGCCATTTCTTATCGAATCGACTTAAAGCCAGATCGTCACATTGGCCGCTCTTCACTCTGAAATGGTAACATTTATCGTCTGCAAAGATATGTCGCGTGTTGCGGTATGCGGAGACACTAAAAGCACCATAGTAGAACATAGAAGAAGCTTCTAATTTGATGTAATAATCAGTAAGAAGCAGTAGAATTCAAATTTTTGTTATCGATTATTGACTTTTACACTTCTATGGTGCCTTGGTCACGAGCTAGGACCTTATGATTTTGCATGAAAGGAGGACTAGCCGCAGCGTTGCACGGGACAATGTAAAAAGTGTTCATATGTAGTAAAAACCTGAAAAATCCGTCCGTTTTCGTCAATTAATATCAAATCAAATTAAAGCCAAATCGTCACATTAGCCGCTCTTCTCTCTGAAACGGTTACATTTATCGTCTGCAAAGCTATGTCGCGTGCTGCGGTATGCGGAGACACAAAAAGCACCATAGTAGAACACAGAAGATCCTTCTAAGTTGAAGTAATAGCCAGTAATAAGCAGTACAATTCAAGTTTTAGCTATCGATTATTGACTTTTTACCTTTCTTTGGTGCCTTGGACATGAGCTAAGTCCTTAAGATTTTTCATGAAGGAAGGACTAGCAGCCGCGTTGCACGGGAGAATGTGAAAAGTATTCATATGTAGTAAAAACCTGAGAAATCCGACCGTTTTCGAAATTTCTTATCGAATCGACTTAAAGCCAGATCTTCACATTGGCCAATCTTCTCTCTAAAACGGTTGTACTTATCGTCTGCAAAGCTATGTCGCGTGCTGCGGTGTGCGGAGACTAAAAGCACCGTAGTAAAACATACAAGAAGCTTCTAAGTTGATGTAATAGCCCGTAAGAAGCAGTACAATTAAAGATTTAGTTATCGATTATTGAATTTTTACCCTTTTTGGTGCTTGGACTTGAGCTAGGACCTTACGATTTTGCATGATAGGAGGACTAGCAGGTGCATTGCACGGAAGAATGTGAAAAATGTTCAAATATAAAAAAAAAAAAACCAGAGAAATCCGTCCGTTTTCCCCATTTGTTATCGAATCGACTTAAAGCCAGATCGTTAAAATGGCCGCTCTTCTCTCTGCAACGGTTACATTTATCGTCTGCAGAGCTATGTCGCGTGCTGCGGTATGCGGAGACACAAAAACGACCATAGTAGAACATAGATGAAGCTTCTAATTTGATGTAACAGCCAGTAAGAAGCATTACAATTCAAGTTCAAGCTATCGATTATTGACTTTTACCCTTCATTGGTGCCTTGGTCGCGAGCTAGGACCTTAAGATTTTGCATGAAAGGAGGACTATCAGCCGCGTTGCACGTGAAAAAGTGAAAAGTGTTCATATGTAGTAAAAACCTGAAAAATCCGCCCGTTGTCATACTTTGTTATCGAATCGACTCAAAGCCAGATCGTCACATTCGCCGCTCTTCTCTGTGAAACGTTTACATTTATCTTCTGCAAAGCTATGTCGCGTGCTGCGGTATGCGGAGACACTAAAAGCACCATAGTAGAACATGGATAAGCTTCTAAGTTGATGTAATAGCCAGTAAGAAGTAGTACACTACAAGTTTTAGTTTACGACTATTGACTTTTACCCTTTTTCGGTGCCTTGGACATGAGCTAGGACCTTAAGATTTTGCATGAAAGGAGGACTAGCAGCCGTGTTACACGGGAGAATGTGAAAAGTGTTCAGATGTAGAAAAACCTGAAAAATCCGTCCGTTTTCGTCATTTGTTATCGAATCGACTTAAAGCCAGATCGTCACATTGGCCATCTTCCCTCAGAAACGGTTACATTTATCGTCTGCAAAGTTATGTCGCGAGCTGCGGTATGCGTAGACACTAAAAGCACCATAGTAGAACACAGATGATGCTTCTAAGTTGATGTAATAGCCAGAAAGAAGTAGTACAATTCAAGTTTTAGTTATCGATTATTGACTTTTTAGCCGGCTTTGGTGCCTTTGGCATGACCTAGGACCTTAACATTTCGCACGCATGGAGGACTAGCAGCCGAGTTGTACGTGAGAATGTGAAAAAAGTTCATATGTAGTAAAAACCTGAGAAATCCGTCCGTTTTCTTCATTTGTTATCTAATCGACTTAAAACCAGATCGTCACATTGGCCGCTCTTCTCTCTGAAACGGTTGTACTTATCATCTGCAAAGCTATGTCGCGTGCTGCGGTATGCGGAGACACTAAAAGCACCATAGTAGAACACAGATGAAGCTTCTAAGTTGATGTAATAGCCAGTAAGAAGTAGTACAATTAAAGTTTTAGTTATCGATTATTGACTTTTTACCCTTCTTTGGTGCCTTGGACATGAGCTGGGAACTTAAGATTTTGCATGAAAGGAGGACTGGCAGCCGCGTTGCACGGGAGAATGTGAGATGAATTGATATAAAGTAAAAACCTTAGAAATCCGTCCGTTTTCATCATTTGTTATCGAATCGACATAAAGCCAGATCGTCACATTGGCCGCTCTTCTCTCTGAAACGGTTACATTTATCGTCTGCAAAGCTATGTCGCGTGCTGCGGTATGCAGAGACACTGAAAGCACCATAGTAGAACACAGAAGAAACTTCTAAGTTGATGTAGTAGCCAGTAAGAAGGAGTACAATTCTAGTTTTCTTTATCGATTATTGACTTTTTTCCCTTCTTTGGTGCCTTGGACATGAGCTAGAAAATTAATATTTTGTATGAAAGGAGGACTAGCAGCCGCGTTGCACGGGAGAATGTGAAAAGAGTTCATATGTAGTAAAAACCTGAAAAATCCGTCTGTTTTTGACCATTTGTTGTCGAATCGACTTAAAGCCAGATCGTCACATTGCCCGCTCTTCTCTCTCAAACGGTTACATTTATCGTCTGCAAAGCTATGTAGCGGGCTGCGGTATGCGGAGACACTAAAAGCATCATAGTAGAACACAGAAGAAGCTTCTAAGTTCATGTAGTACACAGAAAGATGCAGTACAATTCAAGTTTTATTTATCGGTTAATGACTCTTTACTCTTCTTTGGCGCTTTGGACTTGAGCTAGGACATTACGATTATGCATGAAAGGAGGGCTAGCAGCCGCGTTGCACGGGAGATTGTGAAATGTGTTGATATAAAGTAAAAACCTGAGAAATCTGTCCGTTTTCGTCATTTGTTATCGAATCGACTTAAAGCCAGATCGTCACATTGGCCACTCTTCTCTCTGTAACGTTTACATTTATCGTCTGCAAAGCTATGTCGCGTACTGCGGTTTGCGGAGACACTAAAAGCACCATAGTAGAACACAGAAGGAGCTTCTAAGATGATGTAATAAACAGTAAGAAGAAGTACAATTCAAGTTTTAGTTATCGATTATTGACTTTTTACCTTTCTTTGGTGCCTTGGACATGAGCTAGGACCTTAAGATTTTGCATGAAAGGAGGGCTAGCAGAAGCGTTGCACGGGAGAATGTGAAAAGTGTTCATATGTAGTAAAAACCTGAAAAATCCGTCCGTTTTTGACCATTTGTTATCGAATCGACTTAAAGCCAGATCGTCACATTGGCCTGTCTTCTCTCTCAAACGGTTACATTTATCGTCTGCAAAGCTATGTAGCAGGCTGCGGTATGCGGAGACACTAAAAGCACCATAGTAGAACACAGATGAAGCTTCTAAGTTGATGTAATAGCCAGTAAGAAGTAGTACAATTCAAGTTTTAGTTATCGACTATTGACTTTTTACCCTTCCTTGGTGCTTTCGACGTGATCTAGTACCACAAGACTGTGCATGAAAGAAAGACTGGCATCCGCGTTGCATGGGAGAATGTGAGAAGTGTTCATATGCAGTAAAAACCTGAGAAATCTGTCCGTTCTCGTCATTTGTTAGCGAATCGACTTAAAAGCCAGATCGTCACATTGGCCACTCTTCTCTCTGAAACGGTTACATTTATCGTCTGCAAAGGTATGTCGCATGCTGCGGTGTCCGGAGACACTAAAAGCACCATAGAAGAACACAGAAGAAGCTTCTAAGTTGATGTAATAGCCAGTAAGAAGCAGTACAATACAAGTTTTAATTATCGATTATTGACTTTTTACCCTTCTTTGGTGCCTTGGACATGAACTAGGACCTTAAGATTTTGCATGAAAGGAGGACAAGCAGCCGCGTTGCACGGGAGAATGTGAAAAATGTTCATATGTAGTACAAACTTGACAAATCCGTCCGTTTTCGTCATTTGTTATCGAATCGACATACAGCCAGATCGTCACATTGGCCGTTCTTTTCTCTGAAAGGGTTAGAATTATCGTCTGCAAAGCTATGTCGCGTGCTGCGATATGCTGAGACACTAAAAGCACTATAGTAGAACACAGAAGAAGCTTCTAAGTTGATGTAATAGCCATTAAGAAGCAGTACAATTCACATTTGAGTTATCGATTATTGAATTTTTACCCTTCATTGGTGCCTTGGACAAGAGCTAGGCCCTTAAGATTTTGCGTGAAAGGCGGACTCATAGCCACGTTGCACGGGCAAATGTGAAAGGTGTTCATATGTAGTAAAAACCTGAGAAATCCGTCCGTTTTCGTCATTTGTTATCGAATCGACTTAAAGCCAGATCGTCACATTGGCCGCTCTTCTCTGTGAAACAGTTACATTTATCGTCTGACGAGCTATGTCGCTTGCTGCGGTATGCGAAGACACTAAATGCACCAAAGTAGAACACAGAAGAAGCTTCTAAGTTCATGTAGTACCCAGAAAGATGCAGTACAATTCAAGTTTTGGTTATCGATTAATGACTTTTTGCCCTTCTTTGGCGGCTTGGACTTGAGCTAGGACCTTAAGATTTTGCATGAAAGGTAGGCTAGCAGCCGCGTTGCATGGGAGAATGTGAAAGGTGTTCATATGTAGTAAAACCTGAGAAATTCGTCCGTTTTCGTCATTTGTTATCGAATCGACTTAATGCCAGATCGTCACATTGGCCCCTCTTCTCTCTAACACGGTTACATTTATCGTCGGCAAAGCTACGTCGAGTGCTGCGGTATGCGTAGACACTAAAAGCACCATAGTACAACACAGAAAAAGTTTCTAAGTTGATGTAATAGCAAGTAAGAAGCAGTAAAATTCAAGTTTTAGTTATCGATTATTGACTTTTTACCCTTCTTTGGTGTCTTAGACATGAGCTAGGAACTTAAGATTTTGCATAAAAAGATGACTTGCAGCCGCGTTGCACGGGAGAACGTAAGAAGTGTTCATATGTAGTAAAAAGCTGAGAAATCTGTCCATTTTTTTCATTTGTTATCGAATCGACTTAATGCCAGATCGTCACATTGGCCGCTCTTCTCTCTGAAACGGTTACATTTATCGTCTGCAAATCTATGTCGCGTTCTTCAGTATCCAGAGACACTAAAAGCACCATAGTAAAACACAGAAGAAGCTTCTAATTTTATGTAATAGCCAGTAAGAAACAGTAAAATTCATGTTTTTGTTATCGATTATTGACTTTTTACCCTTCTTTGGTGCCTTGGGCATGAGCTAGGACCTTAAGATTTTGCATGAAATGAGGACCAGCAGCCGCGTTGCACGGGAGAATGTGAAATGTTTTGATATGTAGTAAAAACCTGAAAAATCCGTCCGTTATTTTCCATTTGTTATCGAATCGACTTAAAGCCAGATCGTCACATTGGCCGCTGTTCTCTCTGGAACGGTTACATTCTTTGTCTGCAAAGCTATGTAGCGTGCTGCGGTATGCGGAGACACTAAAAGGTCCATAGTACAACATAGAAGAAGCTTCTAAGTTTATGTAATAGCCAGTAAGAAGTAGTACAATTCAAGTTTTAGTTATTGATTATTGAGTTTCTACCCTTCTATGGTTCCCTGGACATGAGCTAGGACCTTAAGATTTTGCATGAAAGGACCGCTAGCCGCTGCGTTGCTGGGGAGAATGTGAAATGTGTTAATATGTAGTAAAACCTGAGAAATTCGTCCGTTTTCGTCATTTGTTATCGAATCGACTTACAGCCAGATCGTCACATTGACCGCTGTTCTCTCTGAAACGGTTACATTTATCGTCGGCATAGCTATGTCGAGTGCTGCGGTATGCGTAGACACTAAAAGCACCATAGTACAACACAGAAGAAGTTTCTCAGTTGATGTAATAGCAAGTAAGAAGCAGTAAAATTCAAGTTTTAGTTATCGATTATTGACTTTTTACCCTTCTTTGGTGTCTTAGACATGAGCTAGGAGCTTAAGATTTTGCACGAAAAGAGGACTTGCAGCCGCGTTGCACGGGAGAATGTGAGAAGTGTTCATATGTAGTAAAAACCTGAGAAATCTGTCCGTTTGTGTCATTTGTTATCGAATCAACTTAATGCCAGGTCGTCACATTGGCCGCTCCTCTCTCTGAAACGGTTACATTTATCGTCTGGAAAGCAATGTCGCGTGCTGTAGTATCCAGAGACACTAAAAGCACCACAGTAGAACAAGGAAGAAGCTTCTAAGTTGATGTAATAGCCAGTAAGAAGCAGTACAATTCAAGTTGATTTATCGATTAATGACTTTTTTCCCTTCTTTGGTGCGTTGGACATGAGCTAGGACCTTACGACTTTGCATGAAAGGAGGAATAGCAGCCGCGTTGCACGGGAGAATGTGAAATGTGTTCATATATAGTGAAAACCTGAAAAATCCGTCCGTTTTTTCCATTTGTTATCGAATCGACTTAAAGCCAGATCGTCACATTGGCCGCTCTTCTCTCTGGAACGGTTACATTTATCGTTTGCAAAGCTATGTAGCGTGCTGCGGTATGCGGAGACACTAAAAGCACCATAGTAGAACATAGAAGAAGCTTCTAAGTTGATGTAATAGCCAGTAAGAAGTAGTAGAATTCAAGTTTTAGTTATCGATTATTGACTTTTTACCCTTCTTTGGTGCCTTGGACATGAGCTAGGACCTTACGATTTTGCATGAAAGAAGGGCTAGTAGATGCGTTGCACGAGAGAACGTGAAATGTGTTGATCTGTAGTAAAAACCTGAGAAATTCGTCCGTTATTGTCATTTGTTATCGAATCGACTTAAAGCCAGATCGTCACATTGGCTGCTCTTCTCTCTGAAACGGTTACATTTATCGTCTGCAAAGCTATGTCGCGTGATGCGGTATGTGGAGACACTAAATGCACCATAGTAGAATACATAGGAAGCATCTAAGTTGATATTATTGCCAGTAAGAAGCATTACAATTCAAGTTTAATTATCGATTATTGATTGTTTACCCTTCTCCGGTGCCTTGGACATGAGCTGGAAAATAAAGATTTTGCATTAAAGGAGGGTTAGCAGCAGCGTTGCACGGGAGAATGTGAAATGTGTTGATATGTAGTAAAAAGCTGAGAAATCCGTCCGATTTCGTCATTTGTTATCGAATCGACTTAAAGCCATATCGACACATTGACCGCTCTTCTCTCTGAAACGGTTACATTTATTGTCTGCAAAGCTATGTCGCGTGCTCCGGATTGCGGGGACACTAAAAGCACCATAGTGGAACACAGAAGAAGCTTCTAAGTTGACGTAATAGCCAGTAAGAAGCAGTAGACTTCAAGTTTTAGTTATCGATTATTGACTTTGTACCTTTCTTTGGTACCTTGGACATGAGCTACGACCTTAAGATCTTGCATTAAAGGATGACTAGCTGCCTCGTTACACGGGAGAAAGTGAAAAGTGATCATATGTAGTAAAAACCTGAGAAATCTGTTCGTTTTTGTCCTTTGTTATCGAATCGACTTAATTCCAGATCGTCACATTGGCAGCTCTTCTCTCTGAAACGGTTATCTTTATCGTCTGCAAAGCAATGTCGCGTGCTGCAGTATCCAGAGACACTAAAAGCACCATATTACAACATTGAAGAAGCTTCTAAGTTGATGTAATAGCCAGTAAGAAGCAGTACAATTCAAGTTTTAGTTATCGATTATTGACTTTGTACCCTTCTTTGTTGCCTTGGACATGAGCTAGGAATTTATGATCTTGCATGAAAGGATGACTAGCAGCCACGTTGCTTGGGAGAATGTGGAAAGTGTTCATATGTAGAAAAAAAGTGAGAAATCTCTCTGTTTTTGTCATTAGTTATCGAATCGACTTAATGCCTGATCGTCACATTGGCCGCTCTTCTCTCTCAAACGGTTACATTTATCGGCTGCAAAGCTACGTCGCGTGCTGCGTTATGCGGAGACACTAAACGCACCATAGTACAACACAGAAAAAGTTTCTAAGTTGATGTAGTAGCCAGTAAGAAGCAGTAAAAATCTAGTTTTTGTTATCGATTATTGACTTTTTACCATTCTTTAATGTCTTAGACATGAGCTAGGACCTTAAGATTTTGCATGAAAGGAGGACTAGCAGCTGCGTTGCATGGGAGAATGTGAAATGCGTTCATATGTAGTGAAAACCTGAAAAATCCGTCCGTTTATTCCATTTGTTATCGAATCGACTTAAAGCCAGATCGTCACATAGGCCGCTGTTCTCTCTGGAACGGTTACATTTATCGTTTGCATAGCTATGTAGCGTGCTGCGGTATGCGGAGACACTAAAAGCACCATAGTACAACATTGGAGAAGCTTCTAAGTTGATGTAATAGCCAGTAAGAAGTAGTACAATTCAAGTTTTAGTTATTGATTATTGACTTTTTATCCTTCTCCGGTGCCTTGGACATGAGCTAGAAAATAAAGATTTTTCATAAAAGGAGGGCTAGCAGCAGCGTTGCACGGGAAAATGTGAAATGTGTTCATATGTAGTAAAACCCTGAGAAATCTGTCCGTTTTTGTCATTTGTTATCGAATCGACTTAAAGCCATATCGTCACATTGGCCACTCCTCTCTCTGAAACGGTTACATTTATCGTCTGGAAAGCAATGTCGCGTTCTGCAGTATCCAGAGACACTAAAGGCACCACAGTAGAACAAGGAAGAAGCTTCTAAGTTGATGTAATAGCCAGTAAGAAGTAGTAGAATTCAAGTTTTAGTTATTGATTATTGACTTTTTACCCTTCTTTGGTGCCTTGGACATGAGCTAGGACCTTACGATTTTGCATGAAAGGAGGGCTAGCAGATGCGTTGCACGAGAGAACGTGAAATGTGTTCATATGTAGTAAAAACCTGAGAAACCCGTCCGTTTTGGTCATTTGTAATCGAATCGACTTATAGCCAGATCGTCTCATTGGCCGCTCTTCTCTCTGAAACGGTTACATTTATCGTCTGCAAAGCTATGTCGCGTGCTGCGGTTTACGGGGACACTAAAGGCACAATAGTAGAACACAGAAGAAGCTTCTAAGTTGATATAATAGCGAGTAAGAATCAGTACAATTCAAGTCTTAGTTACCGATTATTGAATTTTTAGCCGTCATTGGTGCCCTGGACATAAGCTAGGACCTTACGATTATCCATGAAAGGAGGACTAGCAGCCGCGCTGCAGGGGACAATGTGAAAAGTGTTCATATGTAGTAAAAAGCTGTGAAATCCGACCGTTTTCTTCATTTGTTATAGAATCGACTTAACGTCATATCGTCACATTTGCCGTTCTTCTCCCTGAAACGGTTAGATTTATCGTCTGCAAAGCTATGTCGCGTGCTGTGGTATGCGGAGACACTAAAAGCACCATAGTAGAGAACAGAAGAAGCTTCTAAGTTGATGTATTAGCAAGTAAGAAGCAGTACAATTCAAGTTTTAGTTATCGATTATTGAATATTTACACTTCTTTGGTGCCTTAGGCATGAGCGAGAAAATTAAGATTTTGCATTAAAGGAGGGCTAGCAGCTGCGTTGCATGGGAGAATGTCAAACGTGTTGATATGGAGTAAAAACCTGAGAATTCAGTCCGTTTCCGTCATTTGTTATCGAATCGACTTAAAGCCATATCGACACATTGACCGCTCTTCTCTCTGAAACGGTTACATTTATTGTCTGCAAAGCTATGTCGCGTGCTCCGGTTTGCGGGGACACTAAAAGCACCATAGTGGAACACAGAAGAAGCTTCTAAGTTGACGTAATAGCCAGTAAGAAGCAGTAGAATTCAAGTTTTAGCTATCGATTATTGACTTTGTACCTTTCTTTGGTGCCTTGGACATGAGCTACGACCTTAAGAACTTGCATTGAAGAATGACTAGCTGCCTCGTTACACGGGAGAAAGTGAAAAGTGATCATATGTAGTAAAAACCTGAGAAATCTGTTCGTTTTTGTCCTTTGTTATCGAATCGACTTAATTCCAGATCGTCACATTGGCATCTCTTTTCTCTGAAACGGTTATCTTTATCGTCTGCAAAGCAATGTCGCGTGCTGCAGTATCCAGAGACACTAAAAGCACCACAGTGGAACAAAGAGGAAGCTTCTAAGTTGATGTAATAGCCAGTAAGAAGCAGTACAATTCAAGTTTTAGTTATCGATTATTGACTTTTTACCCTTCTTTGGTGCATTGGACATGAGCTAGGACCTTAAGATTTTGCATGAGAGGAGACCTAGCAGCAGCATTGCACGGGAGAATGTGAAAAGTGATCATATGTAGTCAAAACCTCAGAAATCAGTCCGTTTTCGTCATTTGTTATCGAATCGACTTAAAGCCAGATCGTCACATTGACCGCTCTTCCCTCTGAAAAAGTTACATTTATCGTCTGCAAAGCTATATCACGTGCTGCGGTATGTGGAGGCACTAAATGCACCATAGTAGAACACATTAGAAGCTTCAAAGTTGATGTAATTGCCAGTAAGAAGCAGTACAATTCAAGTTTTAGTTATCGATTATTGATTTTTTACCCTTCTCCGGTGCCTTGGACATGAGCTAGAAAATTAACATTTTTCATGAAAGGAGGGCTAGCAGCAGCGTTGTACGGGAGAATGTGAAATGTCTTCATATGTAGTAAGAACCTAAGAAATCTGTCCGTTTTTGTTATTTGTTATCGAATCGACTTAATGCCAGATCGTCACATTGGCCGCTCTTCTCTCTGAAACGGTTACATTTATCGTTTGCATAGCTATGTAGCGTGCTGCGGTATGCGGAGACACTAAAAGCACCATACTACAACATTGAAGAAGCTTCCAAGTTGATGTAATAGCCAGTAAGAAGTAGTACAATTCAAGTTATAGTTATTGATTATTGACTTTTTACCCTTCTCCGATGCCTTGGACATGAGCTAGAAAATTAAGATTTTTCATGAAAGGAGGGCTAGCAGCAGCGTTGTACGGGAGAATGTGAAATGTCTTCATATGTAGTAAGAACCTGAGAAATCTGTCCGTTTTTGTCATATGTTATCGAATCGACTTAAAGCCACATCGTAACATTGGCCGCTCTTTACTCTGAAACTGTTACATTTAACGTCTGCAAAGCCATGTCGCGTGCTGCTGTTTGCGGGGACTCTAAAAGCACCATAGTACATCACAGAAAAAGTTTCTAAGTTGATGTAATAGCCAGTAAGAAGCAGTAAAATTCAAGTTTTAGTTATCGATTATTGACTTTTTACCCTTCTTTGGTGTCTTAGACATGAGCTAGGAGCTTAAGATTTTGCATGAAAGGAGGACTAGCAGCCGCGTTGCACGGGAGAATGTGAAATGGGTTCATATGTAGTGAAAACCTGAAAAATCCATCCGTTTATTCCATTTGTTATCGAATCGACTTAAAGCCAGATCGTCACATTGGCCGCTGTTCTCTCTGGAACGGTTACATTTATCGTTTGCAAAGCTACGTCGCGTGCTGCGATATGCGGGGACACTAAAAGCACCATAGTAGAACATAGAAGAAGCTTCTACATTGATGTAATAGCCAGTAAGAAGCAGTACAATTCAAGTTTTAGTTATCGATTATTGACTTTGTACCCTTCTTTGTTGCCTTGGACATGAGCTAGGAATTTATGATCTTGCATGAAAGGATGACTAGCAGCCTCGTTGCACGGGAGAATGTGGAAAGTGTTCATATGTAGTAAAAAACTGAGAAATCTGTCCGTTTTTGTCATTTGTTATCGAATCGACTTAATGCCAGATCGTCACTTTGGCCGCTCTTTTTTTTATTTAACGTCTGCAAAGCTATGTCGCGTGCTGTGGTATGTGGAGACACTAAAAGCACCATAGTACAACACAGAAAAAGTTTCTATGTTTATGTAATAGCCAGAAAGACGCAGTAAAATTCAAGTTTTAGTTATCGATTATTGACTTATTAAGCTTCATGGGTGTCTTTGACATGAGCGAGGAGCTTAAGGTTTGGCATGAAAGGAGGACTAGCAGCCGCGTTGCACGGGAGAATGTGAAAAGTGTTCATATGTAGTGAAAACCTGAAAAATCCGTCCGTTTTTTCCATTTGTTATCGAATCGACTTAAAGCCAGATCGTCACATTGGCCGCTCTTCTCTCTGAAACGGTTACATTTATCGTCTGCAAAGCAATGTCGCGTGCCGCGGCATGCGGAGACACTAAAGGCACCACAGTAGAACACAGAAGAAGCTTCTGAGTTGATGTAATAGCCAGTAAGAAGCAGTACAATTCAAGTTTTAGTTATCGGTTATTGACTTTTTAACCTTCTTTGGTGCCTTGGACATGAGCTAGAACCTTAAGATTTTGCATGGAAGGAGGACTAGCAGCCGCGTTGCATTGGAGGGTTTGAAAAGTGTTCATATGTAGTAAAAACCTAAGAAATCCGTCCGTTTTCTTCATTTCTTATCGAATCGAATTAAAGTCAGATCGTCACATTTGCCGCTCTTCTCCCTGAAAGGGTTACATTTATCGTCTGCAAAGCTATGTCGCGTGCTGCAGTATGCGGAGACACTAAAAACACCATAGTACAACACAGGAGAAGCTTCTAAGTATATGTAATAGCGAGTAAGAAGCAGTACAATTCAAGTTTTAGTTATCGATTATTGACTTTTTAATCTTGTTTGGTGCTTTGTATATGAGCTAGGACCTTAAGATTTTGCATGAAAGGAGGACTAGCAGTCGCGTTGCACGGGAGAACGTGAAAAGTGTTCATATGCAGTAAAAACCTGAGAATTCTTTCCCTTTTCGTCATTTGTTATCGAATCGACTTAAAGCCACATCGTCACATTGGGCGCTCTTCTCTCTGAGCCGTTTACATTTATCGTCTGCAAAGCTATGTCGTGTTCTGCGGTATGCGAAGACACTAAAAGCACCATAGTAGAACATAGAAGAAGCTTCTAAGTTGATGTAATAGCCAGTAAGAAGTAGTACAATTCAAGTTTTAGTTATCGATTATTGACTTTTTACCCTTCTTTGATGCCTTGGACATGAGTTAGGACATTAACATATAGCATGAAAGGAGGACTAGCAGCCGCGTTGCACGGGAAAATCTGAAAACTGTTCATATGTAGTAGAAACCTGAGAAATCAGTCCGTTTTCGTCATTTGTTATCGAATCGACTTAAAGCCACATCGTCACATTGGGCGCTCTTCTCTCTGAGCCGTTTACATTTATCGTCTGCAAAGCTATGTCGTGTTTTGCGGTATGCGGAGACACTAAAAGCACCATAGTAGAACATAGAAGAAGCTTCTAATTTGATGTAATAGCCAGTAAGATTTAGTACAATTTAAGTTTTAGTTATCGATTATTGACTTTTTACCCTTCTTTGGTGCGTTGGACATGAGTTAGGACATTAAAATTTAGCATGAAAGGAGGACTAGCAGCCGCGTTGCACGGGAAAATCTGAAAACTGTTCATATGTAGTAGAAACCTGAGAAATCAGTCCGTTTTCGTCATTTGTTATCGAATCGACCTAAAGCCAGATCGTCACATTGGCCGCTCTTTATTTATTTATCGTCTGCAAAGCTATGTCGCGTGCTGCGGTTTGCGGGGACACTAAAAGCACAATAGTAGAACACAGAAGAAGCTTCTAAGTTGATGTATTCGCTAGTAAGAAGCAGTACAATTCAAGTTTTAGTTATCGATTATTGACTATTTACACTTCTTTGGTGGCTTGGGCATGAGCGAGAAAATTAAGATTTTGCATGAAAGGAGAGCTAGCAGCTGCGTTGCATGGGAGAATGCGAAACGTGTTGATATGGAGTAAAAACCTGAGAAATCAGTCCGTTTCCGTCATTTGTTATCGAATCGACTTAAAGCCATATCGACACATTGACCGCTCTTCTCTCTGAAACGGTTACATTTATTGTCTGCAAAGCTATGTCGCGTGCTGCGGTTTGCGGGGACACTAAAAGCACCATAGTGGAACACAGAAGAAGCTTGTAAGTTGACGTAATAGCCAGTAAGAAGCAGTAGAATTCAAGTTTTAGTTATCGATTATTGTCTTTGTACCTTTCTTTGGTGCCTTGGACATGAGCTACGACCTTAAGATCTTGCATTAAAGGATGACTAGCTGCCTCGTTAGACGGGAGAAAGTGAAAAGTGATCATATGTAGTAAAAACCTGAAAAATCTGTTCGTTTTTGTCCTTTGTTATCGAATCGACCTAATTCCAGATCGTCATATTGGCAGCTCTTCTCTCTGAAACGGTTATCTTTATCGTCTGCAAAGCAATGTCGCGTGCTGCAGTACCCAGAGACACTAAAAGCACCACAGTGGAACAAAGAAGAAGCTTCTAAGTTGATGTAATAGCCAGTAAGAAGCAGTACAATTCAAGTTTTAGTTATTGATTATTGACTGTCTACCCTTCTATGGTTCCTTGGACATGAGATAGGACCTTAAGATTTTGCATGAAAGGACCTCTAGCAGCTGCGTTGGACGGGAGAATGTGAAATGTGTTGATATGTAGTGAAACCTGAGAAATTCTTCCGTTTTCGTCACTTGTTATCGAATCGACTTTGTCCGCTCTTCTCTCTGAAACGGTTACATTTTTCGTCTGCAAGGCTGTATCACGTGCTGCGGTATGTGGAGGCACTAAATGCACCATAGTAGAACACATACGAAGCTTCTAAGTTGATGAAATTGCCAGTAAGAAGCAGTACAATTCAAGTTTTAGTTATCGATTATTGATTTTTTACCCTCCTCCGGTGCCTTGGACCTGAGGTAGAAAATAAAGATTTTTCTTGAAAGGAGGGCTGTCAGCAGCGTTGCACGGGTGAATGTGAAATGTCTTCATATGTAGTAAGAACCTAAGAAATCTGTCCGTTTTTGTGATTTGTTATCGAATCGACTAAATGCCAGATCGTCACATTGGCCGCTCTTCTCTCTGAAACGGTTACATTTATCGTCTGCAAAGCTATGTCGCGTGCTGCAGTATGCGGGGACACTAAGAGCACCATAGTAGAACAAAGAAGAAGCTTCTAAGTTGATGTAATAGCCAGTAAGAAGCAATACAATTCAAATTTTAGTTACCGAGTATTCACTTTTTACGATTCTTTGGTGCCTTGGACATGATCTAGGACCTTAAGATTTTGCATGAAAGGAGGGCTAGCAGCCGCGTTAAACGGGAGAATGTGAAAAGTGTTCATATGCACTAAAAACCTGAGAAATTCGTCCGTTTTCGTCATTTGTTATCGAATCGACTTAAAGCCATATCGTTACATTGGCCGCTCTTTACTCTGAAACGGTTACATTTAACGTCTGCAAAGCCATGTCGCGTGCTGCGGTTTGCGGGGACTCTAAAAGCACCATAGTAGAACACAGAAGAAGCTTCTAAGTAGATGTAATAGCCAGTAAGAAGGAGTACAATTAAAGTTTTAGTTATCGATTATTGACTTTGTACCCTTCTTTGTTGCCTTGCACATGAGCTAGGAATTTATGATCTTGCATGAAAGGATGACTAGCAGCCACGTTGCTTGGGAGAATGTGGAAAGTGTTCATATGTAGAAAAAAAAATTAGAAATCTGTCTGTTTTTGTCATTATTTATCGAATCGACTTAATGCCTGATCGTCACATTGACCGCTCTTCTATCTGAAACGGTTACATTTTTCGTCTGCAAAGCTATCTCGCGTGCTGCAGTATCCGGAGACACTAAAAGCACCACAGTAGAACACACAAGAAGCTTCTAAGTTGATATAATAGCCAGTAAGAAGCACTAAAATTCAAGTTATTATTATCGATTATTGACTTTTTACCATTCTTTGGTGCCTTGCACATGAGCTAGAACCTTAAGATTTTGCATGAAAGGACGGCTAGCAGCTGCGTTGCACAGGAGAATGTGAAATGTGTCGATATGTAGTAAAGACCTGAGAATTTCGTCCGGTTTCGTCATTTGTTATCGAATCGACTTAATGCCAGATCGTCACATTGGTCGCTCTTCTCTCTGAATCGGTTACATTTATGGAATGCAAAGCAATGTCGCGTGCCGCGGCATGCGGAGACACTAAAGGCTACACAGTAGAACACAGAAGAAGCTTCTGAGTTGATGTAATAGCCAGTAAGAAACAGTACAATTCATGTTTTAGTTATCGGTTATTGACTTTTTAACCTTCTTTGGTGCCTTGGACATGAGCTAGGACCTTAAGATTTTGCATGGAAGGAGGACTAGCAGCCGCGTTGCATTGGAGGGTTTGAAAAGTGTTCATATGTAGTAAAAACCTGAGAAATCCGTCCGTTTTCTTCATTTCTTATCGAATCGACTTAAAGTCAGATCGTCACATTTGCCGCTCTTCTCCCTGAAAGGGTTACATTTATCGTCTGCAAAGCGTGCTGCAGTATGCGGAGACACTAAAAACACCATATTACAACACAGAAGAAGCTTCTAAGTATATGTAATAGCCAGAAAGAAGCAATACAATTCAAGTTTTAGTTATCGATTATTGGCTTTGTACCCTTCTTTGGTGAATTGGACATGAGCTAGGGCCTTAAGATATTGCATGAAACGAGGACTAGCAGCCGCGTTGCACGGGAGAATGTGAAAAGTGTTCATATGCAGTGAAAACCTGAGAATTCTGTCACTTTTCGTCAATTGTTATCGAATCGACCTAAAGCCAGATCGTCACATTGGCCGCTCTTTATTTATTTATCGTCTGCAAAGCTATGTCGCGTGCTGCGGTTTGCGGGGACACTAAAAGCACAATAGTAGAACACAGAAGAAGCTTCTAAGTTGATGTATTAGCTAGTAAGAAGTAGTACAATTCAAGTTTTAGTTATCGATTATTGACTATTTACACTTCTTTGGTGGCTTGGGCATGAGCGAGAAAATTAAGATTTTGCATGAAAGGAGGGCTAGCAGCTGCGTTGCATGGGAGAATGTGAAACGTGTTGATATGGAGTAAAAACCTGAGAAATCAGTCCGTTTCCGTCATTTGTTATCGAATCGACTTAAAGCCATATCGACACATTGACCGCTCTTCTCTCTGAAACGGTTACATTTATTGTCTGCAAAGCTATATCACGTGCTGCGGTATGTGGAGGCACTAATTGCACCATAGTAGAACACATTAGAAGCTTCAAAGTTGATGTAATTGCCAGTAAGAAGCAGTACAATTCAAGTTTTAGTTATCGATTATTGACTTTGTACCTTTCTTTGGTGCCTTGGACATGAGCTACGACCTTAAGATCTTGCATTAAAGGATGACTAGCTGCCTCGTTAGACGGGAGAAAGTGAAAAGTGATCATATGTAGTAAAAACCTGAGAAATCTGTTCGTTTTTGTCCTTTGTTATCGAATCGACTTAATTCCAGATCGTCACATTGGCAGCTCTTCTATCTGAAACGGTTATCTTTATCGTCTGCAAAGCAATGTCGCGTGCTGCAGTATCCAGAGACACTAAATGCACCACAGTGGAACAAAGAAGAAGCTTCTAAGTTGATGTAATAGCCAGTAAGAAGCAGTACAATTCAAGTTTTAGTTATCGATTATTGACTTTTTACCCTTCTTTGGTGCCTTGGACATGAGCTAGAAAATTAAGATTTTGCATGAGAGGAGACCTAGCAGCAGCATTGCACGGGAGAATGCGAAAAGTGATCATATGTAGTCAAAACCTCAGAAATCAGTCCGTTTTCGTCATTTGTTATCGAATCGACTTAAAGCCAGATCGTCACATTGACCGCTCTTCTCTCTGAAAAAGTTACATTTATCGTCTGCAAAGCTATATCACGTGCTGCGGTATGTGGAGGCACTAAATGCACCATAGTAGAACACATTAGAAGCTTCAAAGTTGATGTATTTGCCAGTAAGAAGCAGTACAATTCAAGTTTTAGTTATCGATTATTGACTTTTTACCCTTCTCCGGTGCCTTGGACATGAGCTAGAAAAGTAAGATTTTTCATGAAAGGAGGGCTGTCAGTAGAGTTGCACGGGAGAATGTGAAATGTCTTCATATGTAGTAAGAACCTGAGAAATCTGTCCGTTTTTGTTATTTGTTATCGAATCGACTTAATGCCAGATCGTCACATTGGCCGCTCTTCTCTCTGAAACGGTTACATTTGTTGTCTGCAAAGCTATGTCGCGTGCTGCAGTATGCGGGGACACTAAGAGCACCATAGTAGAACAAAGAAGAAGCTTCTAAGTTGATGTAATAGCCAGTAAGAAGCAGTACAATTCAATTTTTAGTTACCGAGTATTCACTTTTTCGATTCTTTGGTGCCTTGGACATGATCTAGGACCTTAAGATTTTGCATGAAAGGAGGGCTAGCAGCCGCGTTGCACGGAAGAATGTGAGAAGCGTTCATATGTAGTAAAAACCTGAGAAATCTGTCCGTTTTTGTCATTTGTTATCGAATCGTCTTAATGCGAGATCGTCACATTGGCCGCTTTTCTCTCTGAAACGGTTACATTTATCGTCTGCAAACCTATGTAGAGTGCTGCGGTATGTGGAGACACTAAAAGCACCACAGTAGAACACAGAAGAAGTTTCTGAGTTGATGTAATAGCCAGTAAGAAGCAGTACAATTCTAGTTTTAGTTATCGGTTATTGACTTTGTACCCTACTTTGTTGCCTTGGACATGAGCTAGGAATTTATGATCTTGCATGAAAGGATGACTAGCACCCACGTTGCTTGGGAGAATGTGGAAAGTGTTCATATGTAGAAAAAAAAATGAGAAATCTGTCTGTTTTTGTCATTATTTATCGAATCGACTTAATGCCTGATCGTCACATTGGCCGCTCTTCTATCTGAAACGGTTACATTTTTCGTCTGCAAAGCTATGTCTCGTGCTGCGTTATGCGGAGGCACTAAACGCACCATAGTACAACACAGAAAAAGTTTCTAAGTTGATGTAGTAGCCAGTAAGAAGCAGTAAAATTCAACTTTTAGTTATCGATTATTGACTTTTTACCATTCTTTAATGTCTTAGACATGAGCTAGGATCTTAAGATTTTGCATGAAAGGAGGACTAGCAGCTGCGTTTCACGGGAGAATGTGAAATGTGTTCATATGTAGTGAAAACCTGAAAAATCCGTCCGTTTTTTCCATTTGTTATCGAATCGACTTAAAGCCAGATCGTCACATTGGCCGCTGTTCTCTCTGGAACGGTTACATTTATCGTTTGCATAGCTATGTAGCGTGCTGCGGTATGCGGAGACACTAAAAGCACCATAGTAGAACATAGAAGAAGCTTCTAAGTTGATGTAATAGCCAGTAAGAAGCTGTACAATTCAAGTTTTAGTTATCGATTATTGACTTTGTACTTTTCTTTGGTGCCTTGGACATGAGGTACGACCTTAAGATCTTGCATTAAAGGATGACTAGCTGCCTCGTTACACGGGAGAAAGTGAAAGGTGATCATATGTAGTAAAAACCTGAGAAATCTGTTCGTTTTTGTCGTTTGTTATCGAATCGACTTAATTCCAGATGGTCACATTGGCAGCTCTTCTCTCTGAACCGGTTATCTTTATCGTCTGCAAAGCAATGTCGCGTGCTGCAGTATCCAGAGACACTAAATGCACCACAGTGGAACAAAGAAGAAGCTTCTAAGTTGATGTAATAGCCAGTAAGAAGTAGTACAATTCAAGTTTTAGTTATTGATTATTGAGTTTTTATCCTTCTCCGGTGCCTTGGACATCAGCTAGAAAATAAAGATTTTTCATGAAAGGAGGGCTAGCAGCAGCGTTGCACGGGAAAATGTGAAATGTGTTCATATGTAGTAAAAAGCTGAGAAATCTGTTCGTTTTTGTCATTTGTTATCGAATCGACCTAAAGCCATATCGTCACATTGGCCGCTCTTTACTCTGAAACGGTTACATTTAACGTCTGCAAAGCCATGTCGCGTGCTGCTGTTTGCGGGGACTCTAAAAGCACCATAGTACAACACAGAAAAAATTTCTAAGTTGATGTAATAGCCAGTAAGAAGCAGTAAAATTCAAGTTTTAGTTATCGATTATTGACTTTTTACCCTTCTTTGGTGTCTTAGACATGAGCTAGGACCTTAAGATTTTGCATGAAAGGAGGACGAGCAGCCGCGTTGCACGGGAGAATGTGAAATGGGTTCATATGTACTGAAAACCTGAGAAATCCGTCCGTTTTCGTCATTTGTTATCGAATCGACTTAAAGCCAATTCGTCACATTTGCCGCTGTTCTCTCTGGAACGGTTACATTTATCGTTTGCAAAGCTATGTAGCTTGCTGCGGTATGCGGAGACACTAATACCACCATAGTAGAACACAGAAGAAGCTTCTAAGTTGATGTAATAGCCAGTAAGAAGTAGTACAATTCAAGTTTTAGTTATCGATTATTGACATTGTACCCTTCCTTGGTGCCTTGGACATGAGCTAGGAACTTATGATCTTGCATGAAAGGATGACTAGCAGCCTCGTTGCACGGGAGAATGTGGAAAGTGTTCATATGTAGTAAAAACCTGAGAAATCTATCCGTTTTTGTCATTTGTTATCGAATCGACTTAATGCCAGATCGTCAGATTGGCCGCTCTTCTCTCTGAAACGGTTACATTTATCGTCTGCAAAACTATGTCGCGTAGTGCAGTATCCAGAGACACTAAAAGCACCTTAGTAGAACACACAAGAAGCTTCTAAGTTGATGTAATATCCAGTAAGAAGCTGTAAAATCAAGTTTTTGGTATCGATTATTGACTTTTTACCCTTCTTTGGTGCCTTGGACATGAGCTAGGACCTTATGATCTTGCATGAAAGGATGACTAGCACCCTCGATTCACGGGAGAATGTGAAAAGTGTGATATGTAGTAAAAACCTGAGAATTTCGTCCGTTTTCGTCATTTGTTATCGAATCGACTTAAAGCCACATCTTCACATTGCCCGCTCTTCTCTCTGAATCGGTTACATTTATCGTCTGCGAAGCTATGTCGCGTGCTGCGGTAACCATAGACACTAAAAGCACCATAATAGAACACAGAAGAAGCTTCTAAGTTGATGTAATAGCTGGTAAGACGTAGTATAATTTAAATTTTAGTTATCGATTATTGACTTTTTACCCTTCTTTGTGCCTTGGACATGAGCTAGGACATTACAATTTAGCATGAAAGGAGGGCTAGCAGCTGCGTTGAACGGGAGAATGTGAAATCTGTTGATATGTAGTAAAAACCTGAGAAATCCGTCCGTTTTCGTCATTTGTTATCGAATCGACATAAAGCCAGATCGTCACATTGGCCGCTCTTCTCTCTGAAACGGTTACATTGATCGTCTGCAAAGCTACGTCGCGTGCTGCGATATGCGGGGACACTAAAAGCACCATAGTAGAACATAGAAGAAGCTTCTAAGTTGATGTAATAGCCAGTAAGAAGCAGTACAATTAAAATTTTAGTTATCGATTATTGACTTTTTACCCTTCTTTGGTGCCTTGGACATGAGGTAGGAACTTAAGATTTTGCATGAAAGGAGGGCTAGCAGCAGCGTAAAATTTGAGAATGTGAAAAGTGTTCATACGCAGTAAAAACATGAGAAATTCGTCTGTTTTCGTCATTTGTTATCGAATCGACTTAAAGCCATATCGTCACATTGACCGCTCTTCTCTCTGAAACGGTTACATTTATCGTCTGCAAAGCTATCTCGCGTTCTGCGGTTTGCGGGGACACTAAAAGCACCATATTAGAACAAAGAAGAAGCTTCTAAGTTGATATAATAGCCAATAAGAAGAAGTACAATTCAAGTTTTAGATACCAATTATTGACTTTGTACCCTTCTTTGGTGCCTTGGACATGAGCTAGGACCTTATGATCTTGCATGAAGGGATGACTAGCAGCCTCGTTGCACGGGAGAATGTGAAAAGTGTTCATATGTAGTAAAAACCTGAGAAATCTGTTCGTTTCTGTCATTTGTTATCGAATCGACTTAATGCCAGATCTTCACATTGGCCTCTCTTCTATCTGAAACGGTTACATTTTTCGTCTGCAAAGCTATGTCGCGTGCTGCAGTATCCGGAGACACTAAAAGCACCACAGTAGAAGACACAAGAAGCTTCTAAGTTGTTATAATAGCCAGTAAGAAGCACTAAAATTCAAGTTATTGTTATCGATTATTGACTTTTTACCATTCTTTGGTGCCTTGCACATGAGCTAGAACCTTAACATTTTGCATGAAAGGACGGCTCGCAGCTGCGTTGCACGGGAGAATGTGAAATGTGTTGATATGTAGTAAAAACCTGAGAATTTTGTCCGGTTTCGTCATTTGTTACCGAATCGACTTAAAGCCAGAACGTCACATTGGCCGCTCTTCTCTCTGAAACGTTTACATGTATCGTCTGCAAAGCTATGTCGAGTGCTGCGGTATGCGTAGACACTAAAAGCACCATAGTACAACACCGAAAAAGTTTCTAAGTTGATGTAATAGCCAGTAAGAAGCAGTAAAATTCATGTTTTAGTTATCGATTATTGACTTTTAACCCTTCTTTGGTGTCTTAGACATGAGCTAGGACCTTAAGATTTTGCATGAAAAATGGACTAGCAGCCGCGTTGCACGGGAGAATGTGAGAAGTGTTCATATGTAGTAAAAACCTGAGAAATCTGTCCGTTTTTGTCATTTGTTATCGAATCGTCTTAATGCGAGATCGTCACATTGGCCGCTCTTCTCTCTGAATCGGTTACATTTATGGAATGCAAAGCTATGTCGCGTGCTGCAGTATGCGGAGACACTAAAAGCACCATAGTAGAACACAGAAGAAGCTTCTAAGTATATGTAATAGCCAGTAAGAAGCAGTACAATTCAAGTTTTAGTTATCGATTATTGACTTTTTACCCTTCTTTGGTGCTTTGTATATGAGCTAGGACCTTAAGATTTTGCATGAAAGGAGGACTAGCAGTCGCGTTGCACGGGAAAATGTGAAAAGTGTTCATGTATAGTAAAAACCGGAGAAATCAGTCCGGTTTCGACATTTGTTATCGAATCGACTTAAAGCCAGATCGTCACACTGGCCGCTCTTCTCTCTGAAACGGATACATTTATCGTCTGCAAAGCTTTGTCGCGTGCTGCGGAATGCGGAGACACTAAGAGCACCATAGTAGAACACAGAAGAAGCTTCTAAGTTGATGTAATAGCCAGAAAGAAGCAGCACAATTCAAGTTTTAGTTATCGATTATTGGCTTTGTACCCTTCTTTGCTGAATTGGACATTAGCTGGGACCTTAAGATGTTGCATGAAACGAGGACTAGCAGCCGCGTTGCACGGGATAATGTGAAAAGTGTTCATATGCAGTAAAAACCTGAGAATTCCGTCCCTTTTCGTCATTTGTTATCGAATCGACTTAAAACCACATCGTCACATTGGGCGCTCTTCTCTCTGAGCAGTTTACATTTATCGTCTGCAAAGCTATGTCGTGTTCTGCGGTATGCGGAGACACTAAAAGCACCATAGTAGAACATAGAAGAAGCTTCTAAGTTGATGTAATAGCCAGTAAGATGTAGTACAATTAATGTTTTAGTTATCGATTATTGACTTTTTACCCTTCTTTGGTGCCTTGGACATGAGTTAGGACATTAAGATTTTGCATGAAAGGAGGACTAGCAGCCGCGTTGCACGGGAAAATCTGAAAACTGTTCATATGTAGTAGAAACCTGAGAAATCAGTCCGTTTTCGTCATTAGTTATCGAATCGACTTAAAGCCAGATCGTCACATTGGCCGCTCTTTATTTATTTATCGTCTGCAAAGCTATGTCGCGTGCTGCGGTTTGCGGGGACACTAAAGGCACCATAGTAGAACACAGAAGAAGCTTCTAAGTTGATGTAATGGCCAGTATGATGCAGTACAATACAAGTTTTAGTTATCGATTATTGACTTTTTACCCGGCTTTGGTGCCATGGACTTAAGCTTGGAACTTAAGACTTTGCATGAAAGGAGGACTAGCAACCGCGTTACACGGGAGAATGTGAAAAGTGTTCATATGTAGTAAAAACCTAAGAAACACGTCCGTTTTGGTCATTTGTAATCGAATCGACTGATAGCCAGATCGTCACATTGGCCGCTCTTCTCTCTGAAACGGTTGCATTTATTGTCTGCAAATCTATGTCGCGTGCTCCGGTTTGCGGGGACACTAAAAGCACCATAGTGGAACACAGAAGAAGCTTCTAAGTTGACGTAATAGCCAGTAAGAAGCAGTAGAATTCAAGTTTTAGTTATCGATTATTGACTTTGTACCTTTCTTTGGTGCCTTGGACATGAGCTACGACCTTAAGATCTTGCATTAAAGAATGACTAGCTGCCTCGTTACACGGGAGAAAGTGAAAAGTGATCATATGTAGTAAAAACCTGAGAAATCTGTTCGTTTTTGTCGTTTGTTATCGAATCGACTTAATTCCAGATCGTCACATTGGCAGCTCTTCTCTCTGAAACGGTTATCTTTATCGTCTGCTAAGCAATGTCGCGTGCTGCAGTATCCAGAGACAATAAAAGCACCACAGTGGAACAAAGAAGAAGCTTCTAAGTTGATGTAATAGCCAGTAAGAAGCAGTACAATTCAAGTTTTAGTTATCGATTATTGACTTTTTACCCTTCTTTGGTGCCTTGGACATGAGCTAGGACCTTAAGATTTTGCATGAGAGGAGACCT
This sequence comes from Schistocerca gregaria, assembly GCF_023897955.1. NCBI lineage: Eukaryota > Metazoa > Arthropoda > Insecta > Orthoptera > Acrididae > Schistocerca > Schistocerca gregaria. The sequence goes on along the minus strand of NW_026061756.1, from coordinate 468,380 downwards.
ATTAGCAGCATTGCTCGGGAGAATGTGAAAAGTGATCATATGTAGTCAAAACCTCAGAAATCAGTCCGTTTTTGTCATTTGTTATCGAATCGACTTAAAGCCAGATCGTCACATTGACCGCTCTTCTCTCTGAAAAAGTTACATTTATCGTCTGCAAAGCTATATCACGTGCTGCGGTATGTGGAGGCACTAAATGCACCATAGTAGAACACATTAGAAGCTTCAAAGTTGATGTAATTGCCAGTAAGAAGCAGTACAATTCAAGTTTTAGTTATCGATTATTGATTTTTTACACTTCTCCGGTGCCTTGGACATGAGCTAGAAAATTAAGATTTTTCATGAAAGGAGGGCTAGCAGCAGCGTTGCTCGGGAGAATGTGAAATGTGTTGATATGTAGTAAAAACCTGAAAAATTCGTCCGTTCTTTTCCATTTGTTATCGAATCGACTTAAAGCCAGATCGTCATATTGGCCGCTGTTCTCTCTGGAACGGTTACATTCTTTGTCTGCAAAGCTATGTAGCGTGCTACGGTATGCGGAGACACTAAAAGCACCATAGTACAACATTGAAGAAGTTTCTAAGTTGATGTAATAGCCAGTAAGAAGAAGTAGAATTCAAGTTTTAGTTATTGATTATTGACTTTCTACCCTTCTATGGTTCCTTGGACATGAGATAGGACCTTAAGATTTTGCATGAAAGGACCGCTAGCAGCTGCGTTGCACGGGAGAATGTGAAATGTGTTGATATGTAGTGAAACCTGAGAAATTCTTCCGTTTTCGTCACTTGTTATCGAATCGACTTAAAGACAGATCGTCACATTGGCCGCCCTTCTCTCTGAAACGGTTACATTTATCGTGTGCAAGGCTATATCACGTGCTGCGGTATGTGGAGGCACTAAATGCACCATAGTAGAACACATAAGAAGCTTCTAAGTTGATGTAATTGCCAGTAAGAAGCAGTACAATTCAAGTTTTAGTTATCGATTATTGATTTTTTACCCTTCTCCGGTGCCTTGGACATGAGGTAGAAAATAAAGATTTTTCATGAAAGGAGGGCTGTCAGCTGCGTTGCACGGGAGAATATGAAATGTCTTCATATGTAGTAAGAACCTGAGAAATCTGTCCGTTTTTGTTATTTGTTATCGAATCGACTTAATGCCACATTGTCACATTGGCCGCTCTTCTCTCTGAAACGGTTACATTTATCGTCTGCAAAGCTATGTCGCGTGCTGCAGTATGCGGGGACACTAAGAGCACCACAGTAGAACAAAGAAGAAGCTTCTAAGTTGATGTAATAGCCAGTAAGAAGCAGTACAATTCAAGTTTTAGTTATCGATTATTGACTTTTTACCCTTCTTTGGTGTCTTAAACATGAGCTAGGACCTTAAGATTTTGCATGAAAGGAGGACTAGCAGCCGCGTTGCACGGGAGAATGTGAAATCTGTTGATATGTAGTAAAAACCTGAGAAATCCGTCCGTTTTCGTCATTTGTTATCGAATCGACTTAAAGCCAGATCGTCACATTGGCCGCTGTTCTCTCTGGAACGGTTACATTTATAGTTTGCAAAGCTATGTAGCGTGCTGCGGTATGCGGAGACACTAAAAGCACCTTAGTAGAACACACAAGACGCTTCTAAGTTGATGTAATAGCCAGTAAGAAGCAGTGAAATTCAAGTTTTTGTTATCGAATATTGACTTTTTACCCTTCTTTGGTGCCTTGGACATGGGCTAGGACCTTACGATTTTGCATGAAAGGAGGACTAGCAGCCGCGTTTCACGGGAGAATGTGAAAAGTGTTCATATGTAGTAAAAATTTGAGAAATCTGTCCGTTTTTGTCATTTGTTATCGAATCGACTTAATGCCAGATCGTCACATTGGCCTCTCTTCTCCCTGAAACGGCTACATTTAATGTCTGCAAAGCTATGACGCGTGCTGCAGTATCCAGAGACACTAAAAGCACCATAGTAGAACACACCAGATGCTTCTAAGTTGATGTAATAGCCAGTAAGAAGCTGTAAAATCAAGTTTTTGTTATCGATTATTGACTTTTTACCTTTCTTTTGTGCCTTGGACATGAGCTAGGACCTTATGATCTTCCATGAAAGGATGACTAGCACCCTCGTTTCACGGGAGAATGTGAAAAGTGTTGATATGTAGTAAAAACCTGAGAATTTCGTCCGTTTTCGTCATTTGTTATCGAATCGACTTAAAGCCACATCTTCACATTGGCCGCTCTTCTCTCTGAAACGGTTACATTTATCGTCTGCGAAGCTATGTCGCGTGCTGCCGTAACCATAGACACTAAAAGCACCATAGTAGAACACAGAAGAAGCTTCTAAGTTGATGTAATAGCTGGTAAGACGTAGTATAATTTAAATTTTAGTTATCGATTATTGACTTTTTACCCTTCTTTGTGCATTGGACATGAGCTAGGACATTACGATTTAGCATGAAAGGAGGGCTAGCAGCCTCGTTGCACGGGAGAATGTGAAAAGTGTTGATATGTAGTAAGAACCTGAGAATTCCGTCCGTTTCCGTCATTTGTTATCGAATCGACTTAATGCCCGATCGTCACATTGGCCGCTCTTCTATCTGAAACGGTTACATTTTTCGTCTGCAAAGCTATGTCGCGTGCTGCAGTATCCGGAGACACTAAAAGCACCACAGTAGAACACACAAGAAGCTTCTAAGTTGTTATAATAGCCAGTAAGAAGCACTAAAATTTGATGTAATAGCCAGTAAGAAGCAGTACAATTCAAGTTTTAGTTATTGATTATTAACTTTTTACCCTTCTTTGGTGCCTTGTGAATGAGCTAGGAAATTAAGAATTTGCATGAAAGGACGGCTAGCAGCCGCGTTGCACGGGAAAATCTGAAAACTGTTCATATGTAGTAGAAACCTGAGAAATCAGTCCGTTTTCGTCATTTGTTATCGAATCGACTTAAAGCCAGATCGTCACATTGGCCGCTCTTTATTTATTTATCGCCTGCAAAGCTATGTCGCGTGCAGCGGTTTGCGGGGACACTAAAAGCACCATAGTAGAACACAGAAGAAGCTTCTAAGTTGATGTAATGGCCAGTACGATGCATTACAATACAAGTTTTAGTTATCGATTATTGACTTTTTAGCCGGCTTTGGTGCCATGGACTTAAGCTTGGAACTTAAGACTTTGCATGAAAGGAGGACTAGCAGCCGCGTTGCACGAGAGAATGTAAAAAGTGTTCATATGTTGTAAAAACCTGAAAAATCCGTCCGTTTTTGGCCATTTGTTATCGAATCTACTTAAAGCCAGATCGTCACATTGGCCGCTCTTCACTCTGAAACGGTTACATTCATCGTCTGCAAAGCTATGTCGCGTGCTGCGGTATGTAGAGACACTAAAAGCGCCATAGCAGAGAACAGAAGAAGCTTCTAAGTTGATGTAATAGCCAGTAAGAAGCAGTACAATTCAAGATTCAATTATCGATCATTGACTTTTTATCCTTCTTTGGTGCCATGGATGTGAACTAGGACCTTAAGATATTGCATGAAAGGAAGACTAGCAACCGCGTTACACGGGAGAATGTGAAAAGTGTTCATATGTAGTAAAAACCTGAGAAACCCGTCCGTTTTGGTCATTTGTAATCGAATCGACTTATAGCCAGATCGTCACATTGGCCGCTCTTCTCTCTGAAACGTTTACATTTATCGTCTACAGAGCTATTTCGCGTGCTGCGGTTTGCGGGGACACTAAAAGCACAATAGTAGAACACAGAACAAGCTTCTAAGTTGATATAATAGCGAGTAAGAATCAGTACAATTCAAGTCTTAGTTACCGATTATTGAATTTTTAGCCGTCATTGGTGCCCTGGACATAAGCTAGGACCTTAAGATTATCCATGAAAGGAGGACTAGCAGCCGCGCTGCAGGGGAGAATGTGAAAAGTGTTCATATGTAGTAAAAATCTGAGAAATCCGACCGTTTTCTTCATTTGTTATATAATCGACTTAACGTCATATCGTCACATTTGCCGCTCTTCTCCCTGATACGGTTACATTTATCGTCTGCAAAGCTATGTCGCGTGCTGTCGTATGCGGAGACACTAAAAGCACCATAGTAGAACACAGAAGAAGCTTCTAAGTTGATGTATTAGCAAGTAAGAAGCAGTACAATTCAAGTTTTAGTTATCGATTATTGACTATTTACACTTCTTTGGTGCCTTGGGCATGAGCGAGAAAAATAAGATTTTGCATGAAAGGAGGGCTGGCAGCTGCGTTGCATGGGAGAATGTGAAACGTGTTGATATGGAGTAAAAACCTGAGAAATCAGTCCGTTTCCGTCATTTGTTATATAAACGACTTAAAGCCAGATCGTCACATTGGCCGATCTTCTCTCTGAAACGGTTATATTTATCGTCTGCAAAGCTATGTCGCGTTATGCGGTATGCGGAGACACTAAAAGCACCGTAGTAGAACACAGCAGAAGCTTCTAAGTTAATGTAATAGCCAGTAAGAAGCAGTACAATTTAAGTTTTAGTTATCGATTATTGTCTTTTTAGCTGGCATTTTTGACTTGGACATGAGCTAGGACCTTACGATTTTGCATGAAAGGAGGACTAGCAGCCGCGCTGCACGATAGAATTTGAAAAGTGTTCATATGTAGAAAAAACCTGAGAAATCCATCCGTTTTCGTCATTTGTTATCGAATCGACTTAGAGCCAGATCGTCACATTGGCCGCTCTTCTTTCTGAGACGGTTACAATTATCGTCTGCAAAGCTATGACGCGTAATGCGGTATAAGGAGACACTAAAAACACCATAGTAGAAAACAGAAGAAGCTTCTAACTTGATGCAATAGCCAGTAAGAAGCAGTACAATTCAAGTTTTAGTTGTCAATTATTGACTTCTTACCCTTCTTTGGTGCCTTGGACAGGAGCTAGAAAATTAAGATTTTGCATGAAAGGAGGGCTAGCAGCCGCGTTACATGGGAGAATGTGAAATGTGTTTATATGTAGTAAAAACCTGAGAAATCCGGCCGTTTCCGTTATTTGTTATCGAATCGACTTAAACCCAGATCGTCACATTGGCCGATCTTTTCTCCGAAACGGTTACATTTATCGTCTGCAAAGCTATGTCGCGTGGCGCGGAATGCGGAGACACTTAAAGCACTATAGTAGAATACAGAAGAAGCTTCTAAGTTGATGTAATAGCCTGTAAGAAGCAGTACAATTCAAGTTTTAGTATTGATTATTGAATTTTTAACCTTCTTTGGTGCCTTGAACATGAGCTAGCACCATAAGATTTTGCAAGAAAGGAGGACTAGAAGCCGCAATTCACGTGAGAATGTGAAAAGTGTTCATATGTAGTAAAAACCTGAGAAATCCGTCCGTTTTCTTCATTTGTTATCGAATCGACTTAAAGCTAGAGGTTGACATTGGCCGTTTTTCTCTCTGAGACGGTTACATTAATCGTCTGCAAAGCTATGTCGCGTGATGCGGTATCTGGAGACACTAAAAGCACCATAGTAGAACACAGAAGAAGCATTTTACTTGATGTAATAGCCAGTAACAACCAGTACAATTCAAGTTTTAGTTATCGATTATTGACTTTTTACCCTTCTTTGCTGCCTTGGGCCTGAGCTAGGACCTTAAGATTTTGCATGAAAGGAGGACTAGCAGCCGCGTTGCATGGGAGAATGTGAAATGTGTTGTTACGTAGTAAAAACCTGAGAAATCCGTCCGTTTCCGTCATTTGTTATCGAATCGACTTAATGCCAGATCGTCACATTGGCCGATCTTCTCTCTGAAACGGTTACATTTATCGTCTGCAAAGCTATGTCGCGTTCCGCGGAATGCGAAGACATTAAAAGCACCATAGTAGAACAGAGAAGAAGCTTGTAAGTTGATGTAATAGCCAGTAAGAAGCAGTACAATTCAAGTTTTAGTTATCGATTATTGACTATTTACCCTTCTTTGCTGCCTTGCACATAAGCTAGGACCTTCAGATTTTGCATGAAAGGACGACTGGCAGCCGCGTTGCACGTGAGAATGTCAAAAGTGTTCATATGTAGTAAAAACCTGAGAAATCCGTCCAGACTCGGTGTGCTAGTCAGGTAAAATCGCTGTGGGCACTGACGCGGAAGACACACACCGTGTCCTGCAGCGTGGAGAAGTCCGACAGGAACAGTCGACGGTACAAGGCCTTCTTTAAGGCGTGACAGTCGCATGAAGAAAGATGACTACGTTGAGGGTGGTCGGCTGTCTGCCACATGTGTTGGCGGAACGTCTGCGATTTGCTGAGGTGCGTTATCGTGAGGCAGTAGGATCCCTCGTCGCACCATTTCACAGCGGTGCTTTGCGACAGACATGCTGCGCCATACACAGTCTTCATTCTCCGATGATTGTCTGTTGGTGTAAGTCTTTCAGCAGCCATCGTAAGAATAACAGCAAGTTCGTCGTGTTCGGACGCATTTGATAATGTCGTCATAGTTCACATTTTCGCATTTACCTCGCTCACGTCGAAAAGACACGAATGGCAGATTAATACCTTGTCGCCATACCCGTTACGGAATCGGGCGAAGATGCATATCGCTGCAACAACGTTCTCAAACCGAAACGATTTGATCTCCCGTCGTAACTTCCATTTTCATTATACAGCAGCTAGGCCGTGTGTAATTTCATTTAGGTGATGGGGATGGGTGCGGGGGGGGGGGGGGGGGGGTGCGTGTCCGGACCCTCTGGACCTCCCCCTCCCTTAGGCTACATCTTTGATTGTCGCTAAAACATCAGCAGAAAATACCTGGGAAGTTTGTGTGCCTAACCTCTTCTTTTTTCAGTTTCAGTGAAAGTTTTGGTATTAGAGAACGGACCTTTATTCGCATTAATTGCCTGCAGGGAGTTTCCAAAACTAATCACAGTGCATCAGAAAAAACTCCGGGGGAGATTAATTTCAGCGCCTTCCGCCGTGCCCTCGCTTCGCTGCTCTGGCAAGTGCGTTAGTAATCCGAAAGTTGCAGCGAGTCTGAATACTCTTATCATTACACAGTGTAAGTTATAAGCATTGTAGGAGTAAAATAAAACAGGAGGTGAGTAGTTGTGGCAGTGGAAGTTTTTGAGGAGGTCTGTATAGTGGATGCCCCAAATAACAGCTACGCTACATTTTCTTCACGAAAGAGCGTGCCGACTTTTAAAAGAATATCACTCAACCAAAAGATATTAACGTCGCATCTTTTTTCTCTCTCAGACAATATTTATGATGTCTGAGAGAGACAACTAAAACAGTATATTTACGATGAAAACAAGGTTAAAACTATGTACGAGACGACACACACAAAAAACTGTAACACCATCAGTGTACATGATATTCAACAAAACTGTCGCCGACCACACATAAAAAAATTTGGTGTCTGAAGTCTGCTTTGAGATACAGCACGATGGGTCGTTTGGAAGTCGGTAACGCTACTGATATCCACTGAAAAACAAGGCACTGACTGAAACTATGTTGTGCATTTCAGAATTGTCAGTGCTACACGTCCCATTAAACGCGATAGTTGGGCACACTGAGCTGAAAGGCTATAATAACAAGTAAATTTCGTTATATCAAAATTAATTTCAAAAGTTCGTTACTTAAATATTTCTGAACTTTTGTGTCAACATCGAACGATGATACCCCACGTTTTCACAGCAGTGCGGAGTGTATGCATCAGCTGATGTACATCATGGTCACCCCTCACCCAACCCCGCCCCTCCCAAGACATTGGATAAAACTTGTATCAGGAGTGTGTAGTGGAAGTCAGTGACTCACTCTCTCTTTAATATACTTCCAAATAAATATACTCAAATAAATATACTACCTATCCACTGACATTTTTCACAGACAGTAAATTATTGGTTTTTGTTTTGTGTTAGCAAACGGTAAAAGATTATTCTGTTTATATTCAGTTATAAAAGCATGTCATCAGAAATATTTTCAACATAAACTGAAAATACTTAGAAACATGTGAAAATGTATTTTTCCAGATTTTGAGAAAACGTTAGGAAATTGTTTTTTGTACAGTTTTCTTTGGATGATAATAAGGAATAAATAAATAAGTAATTTGAAAGCATTTGTAAATTATACAATGCATTAAAGGCAAAATATTTCGTGTTTGGATGCTCAAATCGATATATTGTAATACCTTTGTGCTGCGAGAATTGCGTCGTTGGTTGACTTTGTCTAACTTTTTGGAGGGTATTGATGAAGTACTGTTGCAGAAGTTGTGTTTTGTATTATCAGTTCTGTCCTGTTTCATGTTTGAAAATGCTCTCCATGCTTGATGACACTCGTTTCAACAGCTGCAAGCAAATTCATCACGATTTTGATAGCATTCGAATATGCTAAACCACCTCGAAAGTGTATCGTCTTGAACATAGGATCGAGCATTGTTGGTGTGACCAATATGTTAATATCTTCAACCGGTAGGTAGGGTGTCTTTATTTTTGTTATGATGCTGCACTCAGATTCTCTGCAATACTCTCTTTTCGTAGAATTTCAAATATTTTTATATTCGCCATACTGCTAACTGGCATTATTTTACTTTTAACAGCGTACTTATCTAAGCAAATTTCACCAGTTGCAAAATGCCACAAACACTTTTCCGTTCAACAAAAACTTCGCCTGTCAGTACGGTTGGTGCTGTTGACCACTGAACACAGCTGCGAAAATATATCAGACTGAAATATGTTATGTAGAAAAATGAATTCCATATACTTCTTGAATTAACATGTTTCCTGTCTTAGCTCATCATTTGGGTTTAGTATAAATCACGTTACAAAACTTTTCTCAGCAGCAGTCAACTCAGGCAATTGGCAATCCGAAAACAAAGGAAGTAGGTTACAGTACGCTTGTTCGCCCACTGCTTGAATACTGCTCAGCAGTGTGGGACCCGTACCAGATAGGGTTGATAGAAGAGATAGAGAAGATCCAACAGAGAGCAGCGCGCTTCGTTACAGGATCATTTAGTAATCGCTAAAACGTTACGGAGATGATAGATAAACTTCAGTGAAAGACTATGCAGGAGAGACACTCAGTAGCTCGGTACGGACTTTTGTTGAAGTTTCGAGAACTTACCTTCAACGAAGAGTCAAGCAGTATATTGCTCCCTCCTACCTATATCTCGCGAAGAGAGCATGAGGATAAAATCAGAGAGATTAGAGCCCACACATAGGCGTACTGACAACCCTTCTTTCCACGAACAATACGAGACTGGAATAGAAGGGAGAACCGATAGAGGTACTCAAGGTACCCTCCGCCACACACCGTCAGGTGGCTTGCGGAGTATGGATGTAGATGTAGATGTAGATGTAGATTTGTTATCGAATCGACTTAAAGCCAGATCGTCACATTGGCCGCTCTTCTCTCTGAAACGGTTACATTTATCGTCTGCAAAGCTATGTCGCGTGCTGTAGTATGCGGAGACACTAAAAGCACCATAGTAGAAAACAAAAGAAGCTTCTAAGTTGATGTAATAGACAGTAAGAAGCAGTACAATTCAAGTTTTAGTTATCGATTATTGACTTTTTACCCTTCTTTGGTGCCTTGGACATGAGCTAGGAAATTAGGATTTTGCATGAAAGGAGGGCTAGCAGCTGCGTTTCACGGGAGAATGTGAAAAATGTACATACGTAGTAAAAACGTGAGAAATCCGTCTGTTTTCGTCATTTGTTACCGAATCGACTTAAACCCAGATCCTCACATTGGCAGCTCTTCTCTCTGAAACGGTTACATTTATCGTCTGCAAAGCTATGTAGCGTGCTGCGGTTTGCGGAGACTCTAACAGCACCATAGTAGAACTCAGAAGAAGCTTCTAAGTTGATGTAATAGCCAGTAAGAAGTAGTACAATTCAAGTTTTAGCTATCGATTATTGACTCTTTACCCTTCTTTGGTGCCTTGGACATGAGCAAGGACCTTAAGATTTCGAATGACAGGAGGACTAGCAGCCACGTTGCACAGGAGAATGTGAAAAGTGTTCATATGTAGTAAAAACCTGAGAAATCCGTCCGTTTAGGCCATTTGTTATCTAATCGAATGAAAGCCAGATCGACACATTGGCCGCTCTTCTCTCTGAAACGGCAACATTTATCGTCTGCAAAGCTATGTAGCGTGCTGCGGTTTGCGGAGACACTAAAAGCACCATAGTAGAACATAGAAGAAGGTTCTAAGTTGATGTAATAGCCAGTAAGAAGCAGTACATTTCAAGTTTTAGTTATCGATTATTGAATTTTTACCCTTTTTTGGTGCCTTGGACATGAGCTAGGACCTTAAGATATTGCATGACAGGATGATTAGCAGCGTCGTTGCACGGGAGAATGTAAAAAGTGTTCACATGTAGTAAAAACCTGTGAAATCTGTCCGTTTTTGTCATTTCTTATCGATTCGACTTAATGCCAGATCGTCACATTGGCCGCCGTACTCTCTGAAACGGTTACATTTTCCGTCTGCAAAGCTGTGTCGCGTACTGCAGTATGCGCAGACACTAAAAGCACCATAGTAGAACACAGAAGAAGCTTATAAGTTGATGTAATAGCCAGTAAGAAGCAGTACAATTGAAGTTTTACTTATCGATGATTGACTTTTTACCCTGCTTTGCTGCCTTGGACATGAGCTAGGAGCTTAAGATTTTGCACGAAAGGAGGGCTAGGAGCCGCGTTTCACGGGAGAATGTGAAATGTATTGACATGTAGTAAAAACCTGAGAAATTCGTCCGTTTTTTCCATTTGTTATCGAATCGACTTAAAGCCAGATCGTCACATTGGCCGCTCTTCTCTCTGAAACGGCAACATTTATCGTCTGCAAAGCTTTGTCGCGTGCTGCGGTATGCGGAGACACTAAACGCACCATAGTAATACACAGAAGAAGCTTCTAAGTTAATGTAATAGCCAGTAAGAAGCAGTACATTTCAAGTTTTAGTTATCGATTATTGACTTTTCACCCTTCTTTGGTATCTCGGACATGAGCTAGGACCTTAAGATTTTGCATGAAAGGATGTCTAGCAGCCTCGTGGCACGGGAGAATGTGAAAAGAGTTCATATGTAGTAAAAACCTGAGAAATCCGTTCGTTTTTTCCATTTGTGATCGAATCGAGTTAAAGCCAGATCGACACCTTGGCCGCTCTTCTCTCTGATACGGTAACATTTATCGTCTGCAAAGCTATGTCGCGTGCTGCAGTATGCGGAGACATTAAAAGCACCATTGTAGAACACAGAAGAAGCTTTTAAGTTGATGTAATAGCCAGTAAGGAGCACAACAATTAAAGTTTTAGTTATCGATTATTGACATTATACCCTTCTTCGGTGCCTTGGACATAAACTTTTACCTAAAGATTTTGCATGAAAGGAGGACTAGCAGCTGTGTTTCACGGGAGAATGTGAAAAATGTTTATCCGTAGTAAAAACGTGAGAAGTCCGTCCGTTTTCGTCATTTGTTATCGAATCGACTTAAAGCTACATCCCCACATTGGCCGCTCTTTTCTCTGTGACGTTTACATTTATCGTCTACAAAGCTATGTCGGGCGCTGCGGTATCCGGAGACTCTAAAAGCACCATAGTAGAACACAGAAGATGTTTCTAAGTTGATGTAATAGCCAGTAAGAAGTAGTACAATTCAAGTTTTAGTTATCAATTATTGACTCTTTTACCCTTCTTTAGTGCCTTGGACATGAGCTAGGATCTTATGATTTTGCATGAAAGGAGGAGTAGCAGCCGCGTTGCAAGGGAGAATGTGAAAAGTGTTCATATGTAGTAAAAACCTGAGAAATCCGACCGTTTTCTTCATTTGTTATCGGATCGACTTAAAGCCAGATTGTCACATTGGCCTCTCTTCTCTCTGAAACGGTTACATTTATCGTCTGCAAAGCTATATTGCGTGCTGCGATAGGCGTAGACACTAAAAGCACCATACTAGAACACAGAACAAACTTCTAAGTTGATGTAATAGCCAGTAAGAAGCAGAACAATTCATGTTTTAGTTATCGATTATTGACTTTTTGCCCTTCTTTGGTGCCTTGGACATGAGGCTAAGACCTTAAGATTTTGCATGAAAGGATGACTAGCAACCTCGTGGCACAGGAGAATGTGAAAAGTGTTCATATGTAGTAGAAACCTCAGAAAGCCATTCGTTTTTGTCATTTGTTATCGAATCGACTTAAAGCCAGATCGACACCTTGGCCGCTCTTCTCTCTGAAACGGTTACATTTATTGTCTGCTAAGCTATGTCGCGTGCTGCAGTATGCGGAGACACTAAAAGCACCATAATAGAACACAGAAGAAGTTTCTAAGTTCATGTAATAGCCAGTTTGAAGTAGTACAATTCAAGTTTTAGCTATCAATTATTGACTCTTTACCCTTCTTTGGTGCCTTGGACATGAGCAAGGACCTTAAGATTTTGCATGAAAGGAGGACTAGCAGCCACGTTGCACGGGAGAATGTGAAAAGTGTACATATGTAGTAAATCCAGAGAAATCCGTCCGTTTTCTTCATTTGTTATCGAATAGACTTAAAGTCAGGTCGTCACATTGGCCGCTCTTCTCTCTGAAACGGTTACATTCATCGTCTGCAAAGCTATGTAGCTTGCTGCGGTATGAGGAGACACTAAAAGCATCACAGTACAATACAGAAGAAGCTTCTAAGTTGATGTAATAGCCAGTAAGACGCAGTAAAATTCAAGTTTTAGTTATCGATTATTGACTTATTAAGCTTCATTGGTGTCTTAGACATGAGCTAGGACCTTAAGATTTTGCATGAAAGGAGGACTAGCAGCCACGTTGCACGGGAGAATGTGAAAAGAGTTCATGTGAGAAAAGAACTTGGGAATTCCGCCAGTTTTCGTCATTTGTTATCGAATCGACTTAAAGCCAGATCGTCACATTGGCCGCTGTTCTCTCTGAAACGGTTACATTTATCGTCTGCAAAGCTATGTCGTGTACTGCGGTATGCGGAGACACTAAAAGCACCATAGTAGAACACAGAAGAAGCTTCTAAGTTGATGGAATAGCCAGTAAGGAGCACAACAATTCAAGTTTTAGTTATCAATTATTGACATTATACCCTTCTTCGGTGCCTTGGACATGAGCTTTTACCTAAAGATTTTGCATGAAAGAAGGACTAGCAGCTGCGTTTCAAGAGAGAATGTGAAAAATGTTCCTCACATTGGCCGCTCTTCTCTCTGAAACTGTTACATTCATCGTCTCCAAACCTATGTCGTGTGCTGCGATATGCGGTGACACTAAAAGCAGCATAGTAGAGCCCAGTAGAAGCTTCTAAATTGATGTAATAGCCAGTTAGCAGCAGTGCAATTCAAGTTTTAGTTATCGATTATTGACTTTTTACCCTTCTTTGGTGCCTTGGACATGAGCTTTTACCTAAAGATTTTCATGAAAGGAGGACTAGGAGCTGCGTTTCACGGGAGAATGTGTCAAAATGTTCATACGTAGTGAAAACGTGCGACATCCGACCGTTTTCGTCATTTGTTATCGAATCAACTTAAAGCCACATCCTCACATTGGCCGCTTTTCTCTCTGAAACTGTTACATTTATCGTCTGCAAAGCTATGTCGTGTACTGCGGTATGCGGAGACACTAAAAGCACCATAGTAGAACACAGAAGAAGCTTCTAATTTGATGTAACAGCCAGTAAGAAGTAGTACAATTCAAGTTTTAGTTATCGATTATTGACTTTTTACCCTTCTTTGGTGCCTTGGACTGAGCTTATACCTAAAGATTTTGCATGAAAGGAGGAGTAGCCGCCGCGTTGCAAGCGAGAATGTGAAAAGTGTTCATATGTAGTAAAAACCTGAGAAATCCGTCCGTTTTCTTCATTTTTTATCGAATCGACTTACAGCCAGATCGTCACATTGGCCTCTCTTCTCTCTGATTCGGTTACATTTATCGTCTGCAAAGCTATGTTGCGTGCTGCGGTAGGCGGAGACACTAAAAGCACCATAGTAGAACACAGAACAAACGTCTAAGTTGATGTAATAGCCAGTAAGAAGCAGAACAATTCATGTTTAGTTATCGATAATTGCCTTTTCACCCTTCTTTGGTGCCTTGGACATGTGCTAGGAAATTAAGGTTTTGCATGAAAGGAGTGCTAGCAGCCGCGTTGCACGGGAGAATGTGAAATGTGTTCATATGTAGAAAAAACCTGAGAAATCCATCCTTTTTCGTCATTTGAAATCGAATCGACTTAAAGCCAGATCATCACATTGGCCGCTCTTCTCTCTGAAACGGTTACATTTATCGTCTGCAAAGCTATATAGCGTGCTGCGGTATGCGGAGACACTAAAAGCACCATAATAGAACACAGAAGAAGCTTCTAAGTTGATGTAATAGCCGGTAAGAAGTAGTACAATTCAAGTTTTAGATATCGATTATTGACTCTTTACCCTTTTTTGGTGCCTTGGACATGAGCAAGGACCTTAAGCTTTTGCACGAAAGGAGGACTAGCAGCCACGTTGCACGGGAAAATGTGAAAAGTGTTCATATGTAGTAAAAACCTGAGAAATCCGTCCGGTTTCTTCATTTGTTATCGAATAACTTAAAGCCAGATCGTCACATTGGCCGCTCTTCTCTCTGAGATGGTTACATTTATCGTCTGCAAAGCTATGTAGCTTGCTGCGGTATGCGGAGACACAAAAAGTACCACAGTAGAACACAGAAGAAGCTTCTAAGTTGATGTTATAGCTAGTAAGAAGCAGTACAATTCATGTTTTAGTTATCGATTATTGACTTTTTACCCTTCTTTGGTGCCTTGCACATGAGCTTGGACCTTAAGATTTTGCATGAAAGGATGTCTAGCAGCGTCGTGGCACGGGAGAATGTGAAAAGTGTTCATATGTAGTAAAAACCTGAGAAATCCGTTCGTTTTTTTCATTTGTGATCGAATCGAGTTAAAGCCAGATCGACACCTAGGCCGCTCTTCTCTCTGATACGGTAACATTTATCGCTTGCAAAGCTATGTCGTGTGCTGCAGTATGCGGAGACATTAAAAGCACCATAGTAGAACACAGAAGAAGCTTTTAAGTTGATGTAATAGCCAGTAAGGAGCACAAC
Source organism: Schistocerca gregaria (assembly GCF_023897955.1). Lineage (NCBI taxonomy): Eukaryota > Metazoa > Arthropoda > Insecta > Orthoptera > Acrididae > Schistocerca > Schistocerca gregaria. Next base: position 453,317 of record NW_026061756.1, on the reverse strand, counting down.
AATTCAAGTTTTAGTTAGCGATTATTGACATTATACAATTCTTCGGTGCCTTGGACATAAGCTTTTACCTAAAGATTTTGCATGAATGGAGGACTAGCAGCTGCGTTTCACGGGAGAATCTGAGAAATGTTTATCCGTAGTAAAAACGTGAGAAATCCGTCCGTTTTCGTCATTTGTTATCGAATCGACGTAAGGCCACATCCTCACATTGGCCGCTCTTTTCTCTGAGACGTTTACATGTATCGTCTACAAAGCTATGTCGCGTGCTGCGGTATGCGGAGACTCTGAAAGCACCATAGTAGAACACAGAAGAAGTTTCTAAGTTGATGTAATAGCCAGTAAGAAGTAGTACAATTCAAGTTTTAGTTATCAATTATTGACTTTTTACCCTTCTTTAGTGCCTTGGACATGAGCTAGGATCTTAAGATTTTGCATGAAAGGAGGAGTAGCAGCCGCGTTGCAAGCGAGAATGTGAAAAGTGTTCATATGTAGTAAAAACCTGAGAAATCCGTCCGTTTTCTTCATTTGTTATCGAATCGACTTAAAGCCAGATTGTCACATTGGCCTCTCTTCTCTCTGAAACGGTTACATTTATCGTCTGCAAAGCTATGTTGCGTGCTGCGGTAGGCGTAGACACTAAAAGCACCATACTAGAACACAGAACAAACTTCTAAGTTGATGTAATAGCCAGTAAGAAGCAGAACAATTCATGTTTTAGTTATCGATTATTGACTTTTTACCCTTCTTTGGTGCCTTGGACATGAGCTAAGACCTTAAGATTTTGCATGAAAGGATGACTAGCAACCTCGTGGCACAGGAGAATGTGGAAATTGTTCATATGTAGTAGAAACCTCAGAAAGCCATTAGTTTTTGTCATTTGTTATCGAATCGACTTAAAGCCAGATCGACACCTTGGCCGCTCTTCTCTCTGAAACGGTTACATTTATTGTCTGCTAAGCTATGTCGCGTGCTGCAGTATGCGGAGACACTAAAAGCACCATAATAGAACACAGAAGAAGTTTCTAAGTTCATGTAATAGCCAGTTTGAAGTAGTACAATTCAAGTTTTAGCTATCAATTATTGACTCTTTACCCTTCTTTGGTGCCTTGGACATGAGCAAGGACCTTAAGATTTTGCATGAAAGGAGGACTAGCAGCCACGTTGCACGGGAGAATGTGAAAAGTGTACATATGTAGTAAATCCAGAGAAATCCGTCCGTTTTCTTCATTTGTTATCGAATAGACTTAAAGTCAGGTCGTCACATTGGCCGCTCTTCTCTCTGAAACGGCTACATTCATCGTCTGCAAAGCTATGTAGCTTGCTGCGGTATGAGGAGACACTAAAAGCATCACAGTACAATACAGAAGAAGCTTCTAAGTTGATGTAATAGCCAGTAAGACGCAGTAAAATTCAAGTTTTAGTTATCGATTATTGACTTATTAAGCTTCATTGGTGTCTTAGACATGAGCTAGGACCTTAAGGTTTTGCATGAAAGGAGGACTAGCAGGCACGTTGCACGGGAGAATGTGAAAAGAGTTCATGTGAGAAAAGAACTTGGGAATTCCGCCAGTTTTCGTCATTTGTTATCGAATCGACTTAAAGCCAGATCGTCACATTGGCCGCTGTTCTCTCTGAAACGGTTACATTTATCGTCTGCAAAGCTATGTCGTGTACTGCGGTATGCGGAGACACTAAAAGCACCATAGTAGAACACAGAAGAAGCTTCTAATTTGATGTAACAGCCAGTAAGAAGTAGTACAATTCAAGTTTTAGTTATCGATTATTGACTTTTTACCCTTCTTTGGTGCCTTGGACTGAGCTTTTACCTAAAGATTTTGCATGAAAGGAGGAGTAGCCGCCGCGTTGCAAGCGAGAATGTGAAAAGTGTTCATATGTAGTAAAAACCTGAGAAATCCGTCCGTTTTCTTCATTTTTTATCGAATCGACTTACAGCCAGATCGTCACATTGGCCTCTCTTCTCTCTGATTCGGTTACATTTATCGTCTGCAAAGCTATGTTGCGTGCTGCGGTAGGCGGAGACACTAAAAGCACCATAGTAGAACACAGAACAAACGTCTAAGTTGATGTAATAGCCAGTAAGAAGCAGAACAATTCATGTTTAGTTATCGATTATTGCCTTTTCACCCTTCTTTGGTACCTTGGACATGAGCTAGGAAATTAAGGTTTTGCATGAAAGGTGGGCTAGAAGCCGCGTTGCACGGGAGAATGTGAAATGTGTTCATATGTAGTAAAAACCTGAAAAATCTGCCCGTTTTCGTCATTTGTTATCGAATCGACTTAAAGCCAGGGCGTCTCATTGGCCGCTGTTCTCTCTGAAACAGTTACATTTATCGTCTGCAAAGCTATGTCTCGTGCTGCGGTATGCGGAGACACTAAAAGCACCATAGTAATAGACAGAAGAAGCTTCTAAGTTAATGTAATAGCCAGTAAGAAGTAGTACATTTCAAGTTTTAGTTATCGATTATTGACTTTTCACCCTTCTTTGGTGCCTTGGACATGTGCTAGGAAATTAAGGTTTTGCATGAAAGGAGTGCTAGCAGCCGCGTTGCACGGGAGAATGTGAAATGTGTTCATATGTAGTAAAAACCTGAGAAATCCATCCTTTTTCGTCATTTGAAATCGAATCGACTTAAAGCCAGATCATCACATTGGCCGCTCTTCTCACTGAAACGGTTACATTTATCGTCTGCAAAGCTATATAGCGTGCTGCGGTATGCGGAGACACTAAAAGCACCATAATAGAACACAGAAGAAGCTTCTAAGTTGATGTAATAGCCGGTAAGAAGTAGTACAATTCAGGTTTTAGATATCGATTATTGACTCTTTACCCTTCATTGGTGCCTTGGACATGAGCAAGGACCTTAAGCTTTTGCACGAAAGGAGGACTAGCAGCCACGTTGCACGGGAGAATGTGAAAAGTGTTCATATGTAGTAAAAACCTGAGAAATACTTCCGGTTTCTTCATTTGTTATCGAATAACTTAAAGCCAGATCGTCACATTGGCCGCTCTTCTCTCTGAGATGGTTACATTTATCGTCTGCAAAGCTATGTAGCTTGCTGCGGTATGCGGAGACACTAAAAGTACCACAGTAGAACACAGAAGAAGCTTCTAAGTTGATGTTATAGCTAGTAAGAAGCAGTACAATTCATGTTTTAGTTATCGATTATTGACTTTTTACCCTTCTTTGGTGCCTTGGACATGAGCTTGGACCTTAAGATTTTGCATGAAAGGATGTCTAGCAGCGTAGTGGCACGGGAGAATGTGAAAAGTGTTCATATGTAGTAAAAACCTGAGAATTCCGTTCGTTTTTTTCATTTGTGATCGAATCGAGTTAAAGCCAGATCGACACCTTGGCCGCTCTTCTCTCTGATACGGTAACATTTATCGTCTGCAAAGCTATGTCGCGTGCTGCAGTATGCGGAGACATTAAAAGCACCATAGTAGAACACAGAAGAAGCTTTTAAGTTGATGTAATAGCCAGTAAGGAGCACAACAATTCAAGTTTTAGTTAGCGATTATTGACATTATACCCTTCTTCGGTGCCTTGGACATAAGCTTTTACCTAAAGATTTTGCATGAATGGAGGACTAGCAGCTGCGTTTCACGGGAGAATCTGAGAAATGTTTATCCGTAGTAAAAACGTGAGAAATCCGTCCGTTTTCGTCATTTGTTATCGAATCGACGTAAGGCCACATCCTCACATTGGCCGCTCTTTTCTCTGAGACGTTTACATTTATCGTCTACAAAGCTATGTCGCGTGCTGCGGTATGCGGAGACTCTAAAAGCACCATAGTAGAACACAGAAGAAGTTTCTAAGTTGATGTAATAGCCAGTAAGAAGTAGTACAATTCAAGTTTTAGTTATCAATTATTGACTTTTTACCCTTCTTTAGTGCCTTGGACATGAGCTAGGATCTTAAGATTTTGCATGAATGGAGGAGTAGCAGCCGCGTTGCAAGCGAGAATGTGAAAAGTGTTCATATGTAGTAAAAACCTGAGAAATCCGTCCGTTTTCTTCATTTGTTATCGAATCGACTTAAAGCCAGATTGTCACATTGGCCTCTCTTCTCTCTGAAACGGTTACATTTATCGTCTGCGAAGCTATGTTGCGTGCTGCGGTAGGCGTAGACACTAAAAGCACCATACTAGAACACAGAACAAACTTCTAAGTTGATGTAATAGCCAGTAAGAAGCAGAACAATTCATGTTTTAGTTATTGATTATTGACTTTTACCCTTCTTTGGTGCCTTGGACATGGGCTAAGACCTTAAGATTTTGCATGAAAGGATGACTAGCAACCTCGTGGCACAGGAGAATGTGAAAGTTGTTCATATGTAGTAGAAACCTCAGAAAGCCATTAGTTTTTGTCATTTGTTATCGAATCGACTTAAAGCCAGATCGACACCTTGGCCGCTCTTCTCTCTGAAACGGTTACATTTATTGTCTGCTAAGCTATGTTGCGTGCTGCAGTATGCGGAGACACTAAAAGCACCATAATAGAACACAGAAGAAGCTTCTAAGTTGATGTAATAGCCGGTAAGAAGTAGTACAATTCAAGTTTTAGATATCGATTATTGACCTTGGACATGAGCAAGGACCTTAAGATTTTGCATGAAAGGAGGACTAGCAGCCACGTTGCACGGGAGAATGTGAAAAGTGTACATATGTAGTAAATCCTGAGAAATCCGTCCGTTTTCTTCATTTGTTATCGAATAGACTTAAAGTCAGGTCGTCACATTGGCCGCTCTTCTCTCTGAAACGGTTACATTCATCGTCTGCAAAGATATGTCTCGTGCTTCGGTATGCGGAGAGACTAAAAGCACCATAGTAATAGACAGAGGAAGCTTCTAAGTTAATGTAATAGCCAGTAAGAAGTAGTACATTTCAAGTTTTAGTTATCGATTATTGACTTTTCACCCTTCTTTGGTGACTTGGACATGTGCTAGGAAATTAAGGTTTTGCATGAAAGGAGTGCTAGCAGCCGCGTTGCACGGGAGAATGTGAAATGTGTTAATATGTAGTAAAAACCTGAGAAATCCATCCTTTTTCGTCATTTGTAATCGAATCAACTTAAAGCCAGATCATCACATTGGCCGCTCTTCTCTCTGAAACGGTTACATTTATCGTCTGCAAAGCTATATAGCGTGCTGCGGTATGCGGAGACACTAAAAGCACCATAATAGAACACAGAAGAAGCTTCTAAGTTGATGTAATAGCCGGTAAGAAGTAGTACAATTCAAGTTTTAGATATCGATTATTGACTCTTTACCCTTCTTTGGTGCCTTGGACATGAGCAAGGACCTTAAGCTTTTGCACGAAAGGAGGACTAGCAGCCACGTTGCACGGGAGAATGTGAAAAGTGTTCATATGTAGCAAAAACCTGAGAAATCCGTCCGGTTTCTTCATTTGTTATCGAATAACTTAAAGCCAGATCGTCACATTGGCCGCTCTTCTCTCTGAGATGGTTACATTTATCGTCTGCAAAGCTATGTAGCTTGCTGCGGTATGCGGAGACACTAAAAGTACCACAGTAGAACACAGAAGAAGCTTCTAAGTTGATGTTATAGCTAAAAAGAAGCAGAACAATTCATGTTTTAGTTATCGATTATTGACTTTTTACCCTTCTTTGGTGCCTTGGACATGGGCTTGGACCTTAAGATTTTGCATGAGAGGATGTCTAGCAGCGTAGTGGCACGGGAGAATGTGAAAAGTGTTCATATGTAGTAAAAACCTGAGAAATCCGTTCGTTTTTTTCATTTGTGATCGAATCGAGTTAAAGCCAGATCGACACCTTGGCCGCTCTTCTCTCTGATACGGTAACATTTATCGTCTGCAAAGCTATGTCGCGTGCTGCAGTATGCGGAGACATTAAAAGCACCATAGTAGAACACAGAAGAAGCTTTTAAGTTGATGTAATAGCCAGTAAGGAGCACAACAATTCAAGTTTTAGTTATCGTTTATTGACATTATACCCTTCTTCGGTGCCTTGGACATAAGCTTTTACCTAAAGATTTTGCATGAATGGAGGACTAGCAGCTGCGTTTCACGGGAGAATCTGAGAAATGTTTATCCGTAGTAAAAACGTGAGAAATCCGTCCGTTTTCATCATTTGTTATCGAATCGACTTAAAGCCACATCCTCACATTGGCCGCTCTTTTCTCTGAGACGTTTACATTTATCGTCTACAAAGCTATGTCGCGTGCTGCGGTATGCGGAGACTCTAAAAGCACCATAGTAGAACACAGAAGAAGTTTCTAAGTTGATGTAATAGCCAGTAAGAAGTAGTACAATTCAAGTTTTAGTTATCAATTATTGACTTTTTACCCTTCTTTAGTGCCTTGGACATGAGCTAGGATCTTAAGATTTTGCATGAAAGGAGGAGTAGCAGCCGCGTTGCAAGCGAGAATGTGAAAAGTGTTCATATGTAGTAAAAACCTGAGAAATCCGTCCGTTTTCTTCATTTTTTATCGAATCGACTTAAAGCCAGATCGTCACATTGGCCTCTCTTCTCTCTGATTCGGTTACATTTATCGTCTGCAAGCTATGTTGCGTGCTGCGGTAGGCGGAGACACTAAAAGCACCATAGTAGAACACAGAACAAACGTCTAAGTTGATGTAATAGCCAGTAAGAAGCAGAACAATTCATGTTCAGTTATTGATTATTGACTTTTCACCCTTCTTTGGTGCCTTGGACATGAGCTAGGAAATTAAGGTTTTGCATGAAAGGTGGGCTAGAAGCCGCGTTGCACGGGAGAATGTGAAATGTGTTCATATGTAGTAAAAACCTGAAAAATCTGTCCGTTTTCGTCATTTGTTATCGAGTCGACTTAAAGCCAGGGCGTCACATTGGCCGCTGTTCTCTCTGAAACAGTTACATTTATCGTCTGCAAAGCTATGTCTCGTGCTGCGGTATGCGGAGACACTAAAAGCACCATAGTAATAGACAGAAGAAGCTTCTAAGTTAATGTAATAGCCAGTAAGAAATAGTACATTTCAAGTTTTAGTTATCGATTATTGACTTTTCACCCTTCTTTGGTGCCTTGGACATGTGCTAGGAAATTAAGGTTTTGCATGAAAGGAGTGCTAGCAGCCGCGTTGCACGGGAGAATGTGAAATGTGTTCATATGTAGTAAAAACCTGAGAAATCCATACTTTTTCGTCATTTGTAATCGAATCGACTTAAAGCCAGATCATCACATTGGCCGCTCTTCTCTCTGAAACGGTTACATTTATCGTCTGCAAAGCTATGTCGCGTGCTGCGGTATGTGGAGACACTAAAAGCACCATAATAGAACACAGAAGAAGCTTCTAAGTTCATGTAATACCCAGTTTGAAGTAGTACAATTCAAGTTTTAGCTATCAATTATTGACTCTTTACCCTTCTTTGGTGCCTTGGACATGAGCAAGGACCTTAAGATTTTGCATGAAAGGAGGACTAGCAGCCACGTTGCACGGGAGAATGTGAAAGGTGTACATATGTAGTAAAAACCTGAGAAATCCGTCCGTTTTCTTCATTTGTTATCGAATAGACTTAAAGCCAGGTCGTCTCATTGGCCGCTCTTCTCTCTGAAACGGTTACATTTATAGTCTGCAAAGCTATGTCGCGTGCTGCGGTATGTGGAGACACTAAAAGCACCATAGTAGAACACAGAAGAAGTTTCTAAGTTGATGTAATAGCCAGTAAGGAGCAGTACAATTCAAGTTTTAGTTATCGATTATTGACTTTTCACCCTTCTTTTGTGCCTTGGACATGAGCTAGGAAATTAAGGTTTTGCATGAAAAGAGGGCTAGCAGCCTCGTGGCACGGGAGAATGTGAAAAGTGTTCATATGTAGTAAAAACCTGAGAAATCCGTTCGTTTTTTTCATTTGTGATCGAATCGAGTTAAAGCCAGATCGACACCTTGGCCGCTCTTCTCTCTGATACGGTAACATTTATCGTCTGCAAAGCTATGTCGCGTGCTGCAGTATGCGGAGACATTAAAAGCACCATAGTAGAACACAGAAGAAGCTTTTAAGTTGATGTAATAGCCAGTAAGGAGCACAACAATTCAAGTTTTAGTTATCGTTTATTGACATTATACCCTTCTTCGGTGCCTTGGACATGAGCTTGGACTTTAAGATTTTGCATGAAAGGATGACTAGCGGCCTCGTTGCACGGGAGAATGTAAAAAGTGTTCATATGTAGTAAAAACCTGTGAAATCTGTCCGTTTCTGTCATTTGTTATCGATTCGACTTAATGCCAGATCGTCACATTGGCCGCTGTTCTCTCTGAAACGATTACATTTATCGTCTGCAAAGCTATGTCGTGTACTGCGGTATGCGGAGACACTAAAAGCACCATAGTATAACACAGAAGAAGCTTCTAAGTTGATGTAATAGCCAGTAAGGAGGACAACAATTCAAGTTTTAATTATCGATTATTGACATTATATCCATCTTCGGTTCCTTGGACATAAGCTAGGAAATTAAGGTTTTGCATGAAAGGAGTGCTAGCAGCCGCGTTGCACGGGAGAATGTGAAATGTGTTCATATGTAGTAAAAACCTGAGAAATCCATCCGTTTTCGTCATTTGTAATCGAATCGACTTAAAGCCAGAACATCACATTGGCCGCTCTTCTCTCTGAAACGGTTACATTTATCGTCCGCAAAGCTCTATAGCGTGCTGTGGTATGCGGAGACACTAAAAGCACCATAGTAGAACATAGAAGATGCTTCTTAGTTGATGTAATAGCCAGTAAGAAGTAGTACAATTCAAGTTTTAGTTATCAATTATTGACATTTTACCCTTCTTTAGTGCCTTGGACATGAGCTAGGCCCTTAAGATTTTGCATGAAAGGAGGAGTAGCAGCCGCGTTGCCAGGGAAAATGTGAAAAGTGTTCATATGTAGTAAAAACCTGAGAAATCCATCCGTTTTCGTCATTTGTAATCGAATCGACTTAAAGCCTGAACATCACATTGGCCGCTCTTCTCTCTGAAACGGTTACATTTATCGTCCGCAAAGCTCGTAGCGTGCTGTGGTATGCGGAGACACTAAAAGTACCATAGTAGAACACAGAAGAAGCTTCTTAGTTTATGTAATAGCCAGTAAGGAGCAGTACAATTCAAGTTTTAGATATCGATTATTGACTCTTTACCCTTCTTTGTACCTTGGACATGAGCAGGGACATTAAGATTTTGCACGAAAGATGGACTAGCAGCCACGTTGCACGGGAGATTGTAAAAAGTGTTCATGTGTAGTAAAAACCTGTGAAATCTGTCCGTTTTTGTTATTTGTTATCGATTCGACTTAATGCCAGATCGTCACATTGGCCGCTCTTCTCTCTGAAACGGTTACATTTATCGTCTGCAAAGCTATGTCGCGTGCTGCGGTATGCGGAGACACTAAGTGCACCATAGTAATACACAGAAGAAGTTTCTACGTTGATATAATAGTCAGTAAGAAGCAGCAGTACAATTCGTGTTTTAGTTATCGATTATTGACTTTTTAATCTTCTTTGGTGCCTTGGACATTAGCTAGGAAATTAAGATTTTGCATGAAAAGAGGTCCATCAACCAAGTTGCACGGGAGAATGTGAAAAGTGTTCATATGTAGTAAAAACCTGAGAAATCCGTCCGTTTTCCTCATTTGTTATCTAATCGACTTAAAGCCGGATCGTCACATTGGCCACTCTTCTCCCTGAAACGGTTACATTTATCGTCTGCAAAGCTATGTCGCGTACTGCGGTATGCGCAGACACTAAAAGCACCATAGTAGAACACAGAAGAAGCTTCTAAGCTTCTAAGTTGATGTAATAGCCAGTAAGAAGCAGTACAATTCAAGTTTTAGTTATCGATTATTTACTCTTTACCCTTCTTTGGTGCCTTGGACATGAGCTAGGACCTTAAGATTTTGCATGAAAAGAGGACCAGCAACCACGTTGCACGGCTGAATGTGAAAAGTGTTCATATGTAGTAAAAACCGGGAAATCCGTCCGTATTATTCATTTGTTATCGAATAGACTTAAAGCCAGATCGTCACATTGGCAGCTCTTCTCTCTGAGATGGTTACATTTATCGTCTGCAAAGCTATGTAGCTTGCTGCGGTATGCGGAGACACTAAAAGCACCACAGTAGAACACAGAAGAAGCTTCTAAGTTGATGTTATAGCCAGTAAGAAGCAGTACAATTCTATTTTACTTATCGATTATTGACTTTTTACCCTTCTTTGGTGCCTTGGACTTGAGCTAGGAAATTAAGGTTTTGCATGAAAGGTGGGCTAGCAGCCGCGTTGCACGGGAGAATGTGAAAAGTGTTCATATGTAGTAAAAACCTGAGAAATCTGTCCGTTTTCGTCATTTGTTATCGAATCGACTTAAAGCCAGATCGTCACATTGGCCGCTGTTTTCTCTGAAACGGTTACATTTATCGTCTGCAAAGCTATGTCGCGTACTGCGGTATGCGCAGACACTAAAAGCAGCATAGTAGAACACAGAAGAAACTTCTAAGCTTCTAAGTTGATGTAATAGCCAGTAAGAAGCAGTACAATTCAAGTTCTAGTTATCGATTATTGACTCTTTACCCTTCTTTGGTGCCTTCGATATAAGCTAGGACCTTAAGATTTTGCATGAAAAGAGGAGCAGCAACCACGTTGCACGGGAGAATGTGAAAAGTGTTCATATGTAGTAAAAACCAGAGATATCCGTCCGTTTTCGTCATTTGTTAACGAATCGACTTAAAGCCAGATCGTCACATTGGCCGCTATTCTTTCTGAAACGGTTACATTTATCGTCTGCAAAGCTATGTCGCGTGATGCGGTATGCGGAGACACTAAAAGCACAGTAGTAGAACACAGAAGATGCTTCTAAGTTTATGTAATAGCCAGTAAGGAGCAGTACAATTCAAGTTTAAGTTATCGATTATTTACATTTTACCCTTCTTTGGTGCCTTGGACATGAGCTAGGAAATTAAGATATTGCATGAAAGGAGGGCTAGCAGCCGCGTTTCACGGGAGAATGTGAAAAGTGTTCATATGTAGTAAAAACCTCAGAAATCCGTCCGTTTCCTTCATTTGTTATCGAATCTACTTAAATCCAGATCGTGAAATTGGCCGCTCTTCTCTCTAAATCGGTTACATTTATCGTCTGCAAAGCTATAGGGGGCGATGCGGTATGTGGAGACACTAAAAGCACCATAGTAGAACACAGAAGAAGTTTCTAAGATGATGTAATAGCCAGTAAAAAGCAGTACAATTCAAGTTTTTGTTATCGATTATTGACTTTTTACGCTTCTTTGGTGCCTTGGACATGAGGTAGGAAATTAAGATTTTACATGAAAGGAGGACTAGCAGCCGCGTTGCACGGGAGAATGTGAAAAGTGTTCACATGTAGTAAAAACCTGAGAAATCCGTCCGTTTTCGTCATTTGTTATCGAATCGACTTAAAGCAATATCGTCACATTGGCCGCTCTTATCTCTGAAACGGTTACATTTATCGTCTGCAAAGCTATGTCCCGTGCTGCGGTATGCGGAGACACTAAAAGCACCATAGTGGAACACAGAAGAAGCTTCTAAGTTGATGTAATAGCCAGTAAGAAGCAGTACAATTCAAGTTTTAGTTATCGATTATTGACTTTTTAATCTTCTTTGGTGCCTTGGACATTAGCTGGAACATTAAGGTTTTGCATGAAAGGAGGACTAGCAGCCGCGTTGTACGAGAGAATGTAAAAAGTGTTCATATGTAGTAAAAACCAGAGATATCCGTCCGTTTTCGTCATTTGTTATCGAATCGACTTAAAGCCAGATCGTCACATTGGCCGCTCTTCTCTCTGAAACGGTTACATTTATGGTGTGCAAAGCTATGTCGCGTGCTGCAATATGCGGAGACACTAAAAGCACCACAGTAGAACACAGAAGAAGGTTCTAAGTTCATGTAATAGCCAGTAAGCAGCAGTACAATTCAAGTTTAGTTATCGATTTTTGACTTTTTAGCCGGCTTTGGTGCCTTGTACTGAGGAAGGACCTTAAGATTTTGCGTGAAGGGAGGACTAGCAGCCACGTTGCACGGGAGATTGTGAAAAGTTTTCGTATGAAGTAAAAACCTGAGAAATCCGCCCGTTTTCGTCATTTGCTGTCGAACTGACTTAATGTCAGATCGTCACATTGGCCGCTCTTCTCTCTGAAACGGTTACATTTATCGTGTGCAAAGCTATGTCGCATGCTGCGGAATTCGTGGACACTAAAAGCACCATAGTAGAACACAGAAGAAACTTCTAAGTTGAAATAACAGCCAGTAAGAAGCCGTAAAATAATAGTTTAATCTACCGATTATTGACTTTTTAGGCGGCTTATGTGCATTGGACATGAGCTAGGACCTTAAGATTTTGCATGAAGGGAGGACTAGCAGCCACGTTGCACGGAAGAATGTGAAAAGTGTTCGTATGAAGTAAAAACCTAAGAAATCCGCTCGTTTTCATCATTTGCTATCGAATCGACTTAATGTCATATCGTCACATTGGCCGCTCTTCTCTCTGTAACGGTTACATTTATCGCGTTGAAAACTATGTGGCGTGGTGCGGAATACGCAGACACCAAATGCACCATAGCAGAACAAAGAAGTAGCTTCTAAGTTGATGTAATAAACAGTAAGAAGCAGTACAATTCAAGTTTTAGTTATCGATTTTGGACTTTTTGGACGGCTTTCGTGCCTTGGACATGAGCTAGGACCTTAAGATTTTGCATGAAGGGAGGACTAGCAGCCAAGTTGCACGGGAGAATGTGGAAAATGTTCATATGTAGTAAAAACCTAAGAAACCCGCCCGTTTTCGTCATTTGCTTCAAATCGACATAATGTCAGGTCGTCACATTGGCCGCTCTTCTCTCTGAAATGGTTACATTTATCGTGTGCAAAGCTATATCGCGTGCTGCGGAATGCGGAGACACCGAAAGCCCCATAGTAGAACACAGAAGAAGCTTCTAAGTTGAAGTAATAGCCAGTAAGGAACAGTACAATTTAAGTTTTAGAGACCGATTTTTAAATTTTTAGCCGGCTTTGGTGCTTGGACATGAGCTAGGAATTTAAGATTTTGCAAGAATGGAAAACTAGCAGCCACATTGCACGGGAGAATGTGGAAAGTGTTCATATGTAAAAAAACAACAGAAATCCAACCGTTTTCGTCATTTGCTGTCGAATCGACTTAATGTCAGATGGTCACATTGCCCGCTCTTCTCTCTGAAACGGTTACATTTATCGTGTGCAAAACTATGTCGCGTGCTGCGGAATGCGTAGACACTAAAAGCACTATAGTAGAACACAGAAGGAGCATCTAAGTTGATGTAATAACCAGTAAGAAGCAGTACAATTCAAGTTTTAGTTATCGATTTTTGCCCTTTTAGCCGGCTCTGGTGGCTTGGACATGAGCTTGGACCTTAAGATTTTGCATGAAGGGAGGACTAGCAGCCACGTTGCACGGGAGAATGGGGAAAATGTTCATATGTAGTAAAAACCTAAGAAAACCGCCCGTTTTCGTCATACAATATCATAACAATATTAATGTGCTAATAGTAAACTGCAGGAGCGTCTATAGAAAGGTCCCAGAACTGTTCTCATTAATAAACGGTCACAACGCCCATATAGTACTAGGAACAGAAAGTTGGCTGAAACCAGACGTAAACAGTAATGAAATCCTAAACTCTGATTGGAATGTATACCGCAGAGATAGGCTGGACAGTGAAGGGGGAGGCGTGTTTATAGCGATAAGAAGTGCAATAGTACCGAAGGAAATTGAGGGAGATTCGAATTGTGAAATGATTTGGGTGAAGGTCACGGTTAAAGCAGGCTCAGACATGGTAATTGGATGTCTCTATAGGCCCCCGGGCTCAGCAGCTGTTGTGGCTCAGCACCTGAAGAATAATTTGGAAAATATTTCGAGTAGATTTCCCCACCATGTTATAGTTCTGGGTGGAGATTTTAATTTGCCGGATATTGACTGGGAGACTCAAACGTTCATAACGGGTGGCAGGGACAAAGAATCCAGTGAAATATTTTTAAGTGCTTTATCTGAAAACTACCTTGAGCAGTTAAACAGAAAACCGACTCGTGGCGATAATATATTAGACCTTCTGGTGACAAACAGACCCGAACTATTTGAATCAGTTAATGCAGAACAGGGAATCAGCGATCATAAAGCGGTTACTGCGTCGATGATTTCAGCCGTAAATAGAAATATTAAAAAAGGTAGGAAGATTTTTCTGTTTAGCAAAAGTGACAAAAAGCAGATTACAGAGTACCTGACGGCTCAACACAAAAGTTTTGTCTCAAGTGCAGATAGTGTTGAGGATCAGTGGACAAAGTTCAAAACCATGGTACAATATGCGTTAGATGAGTATGTGCCAAGCAAGATCGTAAGAGATGGAAAAGAGCCACCGTGGTACAACAACCGAGGTAGAAAACTGCTGCGGAAGCAAAGGGAACTTCACAGCAAACATAAACATAGCCAAAGCCTTGCAGACAAACAAAAATTACGCGAAGCGAAATGTAGTGTGAGGAGGGCTATGCGAGAGGCTTTCAATGAATTCGAAAGTAAAGTTCTATGTACTGACTTGGCAGAAAATCCTAAGAAATTTTGGTCCTATGTCAAAGCGGTAGGTGGATCAAAACAAAATGTCCAGACACTCTGTGACCAAAATGGTACTGAAACAGAGGATGACAGACTAAAGGCCGAATTACTAAATGTCTTCTTCCAAAGCTGTTTCACAGAGGAAGACTGCACTGTGCTTCCTTCTCTAGATTGTCGCACAGTTGACAAAATGGTAGATATCGAAGTAGACGACAGAGGGATAGAGAAACAATTAAAATCGCTCAAAAGAGGAAAGGCCACTGGTCCTGATGGGATACCAGTTCGATTTTACACAGAGTACGCGAAGGAACTTGCCCCCCTTCTTGCAGCGGTGTACCGAAGGTCTCTAGAAGAGCGAAGCGTTGCAAAGGATTGGAAAAGGGCACAGGTCATCCCCATTCTCAAGAAGGGACGTCGAACAGATGTGCAGAACTATAGACCTATATCTCTAACGTCGATCAGTTGTAGAATTTTGGAACACGTATTATGTTCGAGTATAATGTCTTTTCTGGAGACTAGAAATCTACTCTGTAGGAATCAGCATGGGTTTCGAAAAAGACGATCGTGTGAAACCCAGCTCGCGCTATTCGTCCACGAGACTCAGAGGGCCTTAGACACGGGTTCACAGGTGGATGCCGTGTTTCTTGACTTCCGCAAGGCGTTTGACACAGTTCCCCACAGTCGTTTAATGAACAAAGTAAGAGCATACGGACTATCAGATCAATTGTGTGATTGGATTGAGGAGTTCCTAGATAACAGAACGCAGCACGTCATTCTCAATGGAGAGAAGTCTTCCGAAGTAAGAGTGATTTCAGGTGTGCCGCAGGGGAGTGTCATAGGACCGTTGCTGTTCACAATATACATAAATGACCTGGTGGATGACATCGGCAGTTCACTGAGGCTTTTTGCAGATGATGCTGTGGTGTATCGAGAGGTTGCAACAATGGAAAATTGTACTGAAATGCAGGAGGATCTGCAGCGAATTGACGCATGGTGCACGGAATGGCAATTGAATCTCAATGTAGCGAAGTGTAATGTGATGCGAATACATAGAAAGATAGGTCCCTTATCATTTAGCTACAAAATAGCAGGTCAGCAACTGGAAGCAGTTAATTCCATAAATTATCTGGGAGTACGCATTAGGAGTGATTTAAAATGGAATGATCATATAAAGTTGATCGTCGGTGAAGCAGATGCCAGACTGAGATTCATTGGAAGAATCCTAAGGAAATGCAATCCGACAACAAAGGAAGTATTTTACAGTACACTTGTTCGCCCAATGCTTGAATACTGCTCAGCAGTGTGGGATCCGCACCAGGTAGGGTTGATAGAAGAGATAGAGAAGATCCAACGGAGAGCAGCGCGCTTCGTTACAGGATCATTTAGTAATTGCGAAAGCGTTACGGAGATGATAGATAAACTCCAGTGGAAGACTCTGCAGGAGAGACGCTCAGTAGCTCGGTACGGGCTTTTGTTAAAATTTCGAGAACATACCTTCACCGAAGAGTCAAACAGTATATTGCTCCCTCCTACGTATATCTCGCGAAGAGACCATGAGGATAAAATCAGAGAGATTAGAGCCAACACAGAAGCATACCGACAATCCTTCTTTCCACGTACAATACGAGACTGGAATAGAAGGGAGAACCGATAGAGGTACACAGGGTACCCTCCGCCACACACCGTCAGGTGGCTTGCGGAGTACGGATGTAGATGTAGATGTAGATGTAGACACTAAAAGCACCATAGTAGAACAAAGAAGAAGCTTCTAAGCTGCTAAGTTGATGTAATAGCCAGTATGAAGCAGTACAATTCAAGTTTAAGTTATCGATTATTGACTTTCTACCCTTCTTTGGTGCCTTGGACGTGAGCTAGGAACTTAAGATTTTGCATGAAAGGAGGACTGGCAGCAACGTTGCACGGGTGATTGTGAAAAGTGTTTATATGTAGTAAGAAACTGAGAAGTCCGTCCGTTTTCGTCATTTGTTATCGAATCGACTTAAAGCCAGATCGTGACATTGGCCGCTCTTCTCTCTGAGACGGTTACATTCATCGTCTGCAAACCTATGTCGCGTGCTGCGGTATGCGGAGACACTAAAAGCACCATAGTAGAACACAGAAGAAGCTTCTAAGTTGATGTAATAGCCAGTAAGAAGCAGTCCAATTCAAGTTATAGTTATCGATTATTGACTTTTTACCCTTCTTTTGTGCCTTGGACATGAGCTAGGAACTTAGGATTTTGCATGAAAGGAGGACTAGCAGCCGCGTTGCACGGGAGAATGTGAAAAGTGTTCATATGTAGTAAAAACCTGAGATATCTGTCCGTTTTCGTCATTTGTTATCGAATCGATTTAAAGCCAGATCGTCACATTGGCCATTGTTCTCTCTGAAACGGTTACATATATCGTCTGCAAAGCTATGTCGTGTACTGCGGTATGCGGAGACACTAAAAGCACCATAGTAGAACACAGAAGAAGCTTCTAAGTTGATGTAACAGCCAGTAAGAAGCAGGACAATTCAAGTTACAGTTATTGATTATTGACTTTTTACCCTTCTTTGGTGCCTTGGACATGAGCTAGGACCTTAAGATTTTCCATGAAAAAAGGAGCAGCAACCACGTTGCACGGGAGAATGTGAAAAGTGTTCATATGTAGTAAAATCCAGAGATATCCGTCCGTTTTCGTCATTTGTTATCGAATCGACTTAAAACCAGATCGTCACATTGGCCGCTATTCTTTCTGAAACGGTTACATTTATCGTCTGCAAAGCTATGTAGCGTGCTGCGGTTTGCGGAGACACTAAAAGCACCGTAGTAGAACATAGAAGAAGATTCTAAGTTGATGTTATAGCCAGTAAGAAGCAGTACAATTCAAGTTTTAGTTATCGATGATTGAATTTTACCCTTCTTTGGTGCCTTGGACGTGAGCTAGGAACTTAACATTTTGAATGAAAGGAGGACTGGCAGCCACGTTGCACGGGTGATTGTGAAAAGTGTTTATATGTAGTAAGAACCTGAGAAGTCCGTCCGTTTTCGTCATTTGTTATCGAATCGACTGAAAGCCAGATCGTCACATTGGCCGCTCTTCTCTCTGAGACGGTTACATTTATCGTCTGCAAAGCTATAGGGGGCGATGCGGTAGGTGGAGACACTAAAAGCACCATAGTAGAACACAGAAGAAGCTTCTAAGTTGATGTAATAGCAAGTAAGAAGCAGTAAAATTCCAGTTTTAGTTATCGATTATTGACTTTTTACCCTTCTTTGGTGCCTTAGACATGAGTTAGGACCTTAAGATTTGGCATGAAAGGAGGGCTAGCAGCCGCGTTGCACGGGAGAATGTGAAATGTGTTGATATGTAGTAAAAACCAGAGAAATACGTCCGTTTTCGTCACTAGTTTTCGAATCGACTTAAAGTCAGATCGTCACATTGGCCGCTCTTCTCTCTGAAATGGTTGCATTTATCGTCTGCAAAGCTATGTAGCTTGCTGCGGTATGCGGAGACACTAAAAGCACCACAGTAGAACACAGAAGAAGTTTCTAAGTTGATGTTATAGCCAGTAAGAAGCAGTACAATTCAAGTTTTAGTAATCGATTATTGACTTTTTACCCTTCTTTGGTGCCTTGGACATGAGCTAGGACCTTAAGATTATGCATGAAAGGATGACTAGCGGCCTCTTTGCACGGGAGAATGTAAAAAGTGTTCATATGTAGTAAAAACCTGAGAAATCTGCCCTTTTTCGTCATTTGTTATCGAATCGACTTAAAGCCAGATCGTCACATTGGCCGCTCTTCTCTCTGAGACGGTTACATTTATCGTCTGCAAAGCTATAGGGGGCGATGCGGTAGGTGGAGACACTAAAAGCACCATAGTAGAACACAGAAGAAGTTTCTAAGATGATGTAATAGCCAGTAAGAAGTAGTACAATTCAAGTTCTAGTTATCGATTATTGACTCTTTACCCTTCTTTGGTGCCTTGGACATGAACTAGGACCTTAAGATGTTGCATGAATTGAGAACTAGCAGCCGCGTTGCAAGGGAGAATGAGAAAAGTGTTCATATGTAGTAAAAACCTGAGCTATCCGTCCATTTTCTTCATTTGTTATCGAATCGACTTAGCCAGATCGTCACTTTGGCCGCTCTTCTCTCTGAAACCGTTACATTTATCGCCTGCAAAGCTATGTAGCGTGCTGCGGTATGCGGATACACTAAAAGCACCATAGTAGAACATAGAAGAAGCTTCTAAGTTGATGTAATAGCCAGTAAGAAGCAGTACAATTCAAGTTTTAGTTATCGATTATTGACCTTTTACCCTCCTTTGGTGCCTTCTACATGAGTTGGGAACTTAAGATTTTGCATGAAAGGAGGGCTAGCAGCCGCGTTGCACGGGGGAATGTGAAATGTGTTGATATGTAGTAAAAACCTGAGAAATTCGTCCGTATTCGTCACTTGTTTTCGAATCGACTTAAAGCCACATCGTCACATTGGCCGCTCTTCTCTCTGAAACGGTTACATTTATCGTCTTCAAAGCTATGTCGCGTGCCGCGGAATGCCGAGACACTAAAAGCACCATAGTAATACACAGAAGAAGCTTCTAAGTTAATGTAATAGACAGTAAGAAGCAGTACATTTCAAGCTTTAAGTATCGATTATTGACTTTTCACACTTCTTTGGTGCCTTGGACATGAGCTAGGAAATTAAGGTTTTGCATGAAAGGAGTGGTAGCAGCCGCGTTGCACGGAAGATTGTGAAATGTGTTCATATGTAGTAAATAACTGAGAAATCCATCCGTTTTCGTCATTTGTAATCGAATCGACTTAAAGCCAGATCATCACATTGGCCGCTCTTCTCTCTGAAACGGTTACTTTTATCGTTTGCAAAGCTATGTCGTGTACTGCGTTATGCGGAGACACTAAAAGCAAAATAGTAGAACACAGAAGAAGTTTCTAACTTGATGTAATAGCAAGTAAGAAGCAGTACAATTCAAGTTTTAGTTATCGATTATTGACTTTGTATCCTTCTTTGGTGCCTTGGACATGAGCTAGGACCTTAAGATTTGGCATGAAAAGAGGACCAGCAACCACTTTGCAAGGGAGAATGTGAAAAGTGTTCATATGTATTAAAAACCTGAGAAATCCGTCCGTTTTCGTCATTTTTTATCGAATCGACTTAAAGCCAGATCGTCACATTGTCCTCTCTTCTCTCTGATTCGGTTACATTTATCGCCTGCAAAGCTATGTTGCGTGCTGCGGTATGCGGAGACACTAAAAGCACCATAGTAGAACACAGAACAAACTTCTAAGTTGATGTAATAGCCAGTAAGAATCAGAATAATTCATGTTTTAGTTATCGATTATTGATTTATTACCCTGTTTTGGTGCCTTGGTCATGAGCTAGGACCTTAAGATTTTGCATGAAAGGATGACTAGCAGCCTCGTGGCACAGGAGAATGTGAAAAGTGTTCATATGTAGTAAAAACCTGAGAAGGCCGTTCGTTTTGGTCATTTGTTATCGAATCGACTTAAAGACAGATTGACACCTTGGCCGCTCTTCTCTCTGAAACCGTTACATTTTTTGTCTGCTAAGCTATGTCACGTGCTGCAGTATGCGGACAACCTAAGAGCGCCATAATAGAACACAGAAGAAGCTTCTAAGTTGATGTAATAGCCGGTAAGAAGTAGTACAATTTAAGTTTTAGATTTCGATTTTTGACTCTTTACCCTTCTTTGGTGCCTTGGACATGAGCTAGGAACTTAGGATTTTGCATGAAAGTAGGATTAGCAGCCGCGTTGCACGGGAGAATGTGAAAAGTGTTCATATATAGGAAAAATCTGAGAAATCTGTCCGTATTCGTCATCTGTTATCGAATCGACTTAAAGCCAGATAGTCACATTGGCCGCTGTTCTCTCTGAAACGGTTACATTTATCGTCTGCAAAGCTATGTCGCGTACTGCGGTATGCGGAGACACTAAAAGCACCATAGGAGAACACAGAAGAACCTTTTAAGTTGATGTAATAGTGAGTAAGAAACAGTACAATTCAAGTTTTAGTTGTCGATTATTGGCTTTTTTCCCTTCTTTGGTGGCTTGGACTTGAGCCAGGACCTTAAGATTTTGCATTAAAGGAAGTCTACTAGCCGCGTTGCACAGGAGAATGTGAAAAGTGTTCATATGAAGTAAAAACCTGAGAAATCCGTCAGATTTCCTCTCTTCTCTCTGATTCGGTTACATTTACCGTCTGCAAAGCTATGTTGCGTGCTGCGGTAGGCGGAGACACTAAAAGCACCATAGTAGAACACAGAACAAACTTCTAAGTTGATGTAATAGCCAGTAAGAAGCAGTACAATTCAAGATTTA
Source organism: Schistocerca gregaria (assembly GCF_023897955.1). Lineage (NCBI taxonomy): Eukaryota > Metazoa > Arthropoda > Insecta > Orthoptera > Acrididae > Schistocerca > Schistocerca gregaria. The sequence goes on along the minus strand of NW_026061756.1, from coordinate 432,350 downwards.
GTTTTCTATTATTGACTTTTCACCCTACTTTGGGGCCTTGGACATGAGCTAGGAAATTAATGTTTTGCATGAAAGGTGGGCTAGCAGCCGCGTTGCACGGGAGAATGTGAAATGTGTTCATATGTAGTGAAAACCTGAGAAATCTGTCCGTTTTGTCACTTGTTATCGAATCGACTTAAAGCCAGATCGTCACATTGGCCGCTCGTCTCTCTGAGACGGTTACATTTATCGTCTGCAAAGGTATGTCGTGTACTGCGGTATGCGGAGACACTAAAAGCAGCATAGTAGAACACAGAAGAAGCTTCTAAGATGACGAAATAGCCAGTAAGGAGCACAACAATTCAAGTTTTAGTTATCGATTATTGACATTATAACCTTCTTCGGGGCCTTGGACTTGAGCTTTTACCTAAAGATTTTGCATGAATGGAGGACTAGGAGCTACGTTTCACGGGAGAATGTGAAAAATGTTCATACGTAGTAAAAACGTGAGAAATCCGACCGTTTTCGTCATTTGTTATCGAATCGACTTAAAGCCACATCCTCACATTGGCCGCTCTTCTTTCTGAAACTGTTACATTTATCGTCTGCAAAGCTATGTCGTGTACTGCGGTATGCGGAGACACTAAAAGCACCATAGTAGAACACAGAAGAAGCTGATAATTTGATGTAACAGCCAGTAAGACGCAGTACAATTCAAGTTTTATTTATCGATTATTGACTTATACCCTTCTTCGGTGCCTTGGACATGAGCTTTTACCTAAAGATTTTGCATGAAAGGTGGACTAGCAGCTGCGTTTCACGGGAGAATGTGAAAAATGTTCCTCACATTGGCCGCTCTTCTCTCTGAAACTTGTACATTCATCGTCTCCAAAGCTATGTCGCGTGCTGCGATATGCGGTGACAGTAAAAGCAGCAAAGTAGAGCACAGAAGAAGCTTCTAAATTGATGTAATAGCCAGTTAGCAGCAGTACAACTCAAGTTTTAGTTATCGATTATTTACTTTTTATCCTTCTTTGGTGCCTTAGACATGAGCTAGGACCTTAAGATTTGGCATGAAAGGAGGGCTAGCAGCCGCGTTGCACGGGAGAATGTGAAATGTGTTGATATGTAGTAAAAACCAGAGAAATACGTCCGTTTTCGACACTAGTTTTCGAATCGACTAAAAGTCAGATCGTCACATTGGCCGCTCTTCTCTCTGAAATGGTTACATTTATCGTCTGCAAAGCTATGTAGCTTGCTGCGGTATGCGGAGACACTAAAAGCACCACAGTGGAACACAGAAGAAGTTTCTAAGTTGATGTTATAGCCAGTAAGAAGCAGTACAATTCAAGTTTTAGTAATCGATTATTGACTTTTTACCCTTCTTTGGTGCCTTGGACATGAGCTAGGACCTTAAGATTATGCATGAAAGGATGACTAGCGGCCTCTTTGCACGGGAGAATGTAAAAAGTGTTCAGATGTAGTAAAAAACCTGTGAAATCTGTCCGTTTTTGTCATTTGTTATCGATTCGACTTAATGCCAGATCGTCACATTGGCCGCTCTTCTCTCTGAAACGGTTACACTTATCGTCTGCAAAGCTATGTCGCGTGCTGCGGTATGCGGAGACACTAAAAGCACCATAGTAATACACAGAAGAAGTTTCTAAGTTTATGTAATAGCCAGTAACAAGCAGTACAATTCAAGTTTTAGTTATCGATTATTGACTTTTTACCCTTCTTTGGTGCCTTGGACATGATCTAGGAACTTAGGATTTTGGATGAAAGGAGGACTAGCAGCCGCGTTGCACGGGAGAATGTGAAAAGTGTTCATATGTAGTAAAAACCTGAGAAATCTGTCCTTTTTCGTCATTTGTTATCGAATCGACTTAAAGCCAGATCGCCACATTGGCCGCTCTTCTCTCTGAGACGGTTACATTTATCGTCTGCAAAGCTATAGGGGGCGATGCGGTAGGTGGAGACACTAAAAGCACCATAGTAGAACACAGAAGAAGTTTCTAAGGTGATGTAATAGCCAGAAAGAAGTAGTACAATTCAAGTTCTAGTTATCGATTATTGACTCTTTACCCTTCTTTGGTGCCTTGGACATGAGCAAGGACCTTAAGATGTTGCATGAATTGAGAACTAGCAGCCGCGTTGCAAGGGAGAATGAGAAAAGTGTTCATATGTAGTAAAAACCTGAGCTATCCGTCAATTTTCTTCATTTGTTATCGAATTGACTTAGCCAGATTGTCACTTTGGCCGCTCTTCTCTCTGAAACGGTTACATTTATCGCCTGCAAAGCTATGTAGCGTGCTGCGGTATGCGGATACACTAAAAGCACCATAGTAGAAAATAGAAGAAGCTTCTAAGTTGATGTAATAGCCAGTAAGAAGCAGTACAATTCAAGTTTTAGTTATTGATTATTGACCTTTTACCCTTCTTTGGTGCCTTCTACATGAGTTGGGAACTTAAGATTTTGCATGAAAAGAGGGCTAGCAGCAGCGTTGCACGGGGGAATGTGAAATGTGTTGATATGTAGTAAAAACCTGAGAAATTCGTCCGTTTTCGTCACTTGTTTTCGAATCGACTTAAAGCCACATCGTCACATTGTCCTCTCTTCTCTCTGATTCGGTTACATTTATCGCCTGCAAAGCTATGTTGCGTGCTGCGGTAGGCGGAGACACTAAAAGCACCATAGTAGAACACAGAACAAACTTCTAAGTTGATGTAATAGCCAGTAAGAATCAGAATAATTCATGTTTTAGTTATCGATTATTGATTTATTACCCTTCTTTGGTGCCTTGGTCATGAGCTAGGACCTTAAGATTTTGCATGAAAGGATGACTAGCAGCCTCGTGGCACAGGAGAATGTGAAAAGTGTTCATATGTAGTAAAAACCTGAGAAGGCCGTTCGTTTTGGTCATTTGTTATCGAATCGACTTAAAGACAGATTGACACCTTGGCCGCTCTTCTCTCTGAAACCGTTACATTTTTTGTCTGCTAAGCTATGTCGCGTGCTGCAGTATGCGGACAACCTAAAAGCACCATAATAGAACACAGAAGAAGCTTCTAAGTTGATGTAAAAGCCGGTAAGAAGTAGTACAATTTAAGTTTTAGATATCGATTATTGACTCTTTACCCTTCTTTGGTGCCTTGGACATGAGCTAGGAACTTAGGATTTTGCATGAAAGTAGGATTAGCAGCCGCGTTGCACGGGAGAATGTGAAAAGTGTTCATATATAGTAAAAATCTGAGAAATCTGTCCGTATTCGTCATCTGTTATCGAATCGACTTAAAGCCAGATAGTCACATTGGCCGCTGTTCTCTCTGGAACGGTTACATTTATCGTCTGCAAAGCTATGTCGTGTTCTGCGGTATGCGGAGACACTAAAAGCAAAATAGTAGAACACAGAAGAAGCTTCTAAGATGATGTAATAGCAAGTAAGAAGCAGTACAATTCAAGTTTTAGTTATCGATTATTGAATTTGTACCCTTCTTTGGTGCCTTGGACATGAGCTAGGATCTTAAGATTTAGCAAGAAAAGAGGACCAGCAACCACTTTGCACGGGAGAATGTGAAAAGTGTTCATATGTAGTAAAAAACAGAGATATCCGTCCGTTTTCGTCATTTGTTATCGAATCGACTTAAAGCCAGATAGTCACATTGGCCGCTCTTCTCTCTGGGACGGTTACATTTATCGTCTGCAAAGCTATGTCGCGTACTGCGGTATGCGGAGACACTAACAGCACCATAGGAGAACACAGAAGAACCTTCTAAGTCGATGAAATAGCCATTAAGAAGCTGAACAATTCATGTTTTAGTTATCGATTATTTACTTTTTACCCTTCTTTGGTGCCTTGGACATGAGCTAGGACCTTAAGATTTTGCATGAAAGGATGACTAGCAGCCTCGTGGCACAGGAGAATGTGAAAAGTGTTCATATGTAGTAAAAACCTGAGAAATCTGTCCGTTTTTGTCATTTGTTATCCATTCGACTTAATGCCAGATCGTCACATTGGCTGCTCTTCTCTCTGAAACGGTTACATTTATCGTCTGAAAAGCTATGTCGCGGTCTGCGGTATGCGGAGACACTAAAAGCACCATAGTAATACACAGAAGAAGTTTCTAAGTTGATGTAATAGCCAGTAAGAAGCAGTAAAATTCAAGTTTTAGTTATCTATTATTGACTTTTCACCCTTCTTTGGGGCCTTGGACATGAGCTAGGAAATTAATATTTTGCATGAAAGGAGGACTGGCAGCCGCGTTGCACGGGAGAATGTGAAATGTGTTCATATGTAGTAAAAACCTGAGAAATCTGTCCGTTTTGTCATTTGTTATCGAATCGACTTAAAGCCAGATCGTCACATTGGCCGCTCTTCTCTCTGTGACGGTTACATTTATCGTCTGCAATGGTATGTCGTGTACTGCGGTATGCGGAGACACTAAAAGCAGCATAGTAGAACACAGAAGAAGCTTCTAAGTTGATGTAATAGCCAGTAAGGAGCACAACAATTCAAGTTTTAGTTATCGATTATTGACATTATACCCTTCTTCGGTGCCTTGGACATGAGCTTTTACCTAGAGATTTTGCATGAATGGAGGACTAGGTGCTGCGTTTCACGGGAGAATGTGAAAAATTTTCATACGTAGTAAAAACGTGAGAAATCCGACCGTTTTCGTCATTTGTTATCGAATCGACTTAAAGCCACATCCTCACATTGGCCGCTCTTCTCTCTGAAACTGTTACATTTATCGTCTGCAAAGCTATGTCGTGTACTGCGGTATGCGGAGACACTAAACGCACCATAGTAGAACACAGAAGAAGCTTCTAAGTTGATGTAACAGCCAGTAAGAAGCAGGACAATTCAAGTTAAAGTAATTGATTATTGACTTTTTATTACCCTTCTTTGGTGCCTTGGACATGAGCTAGGACCATAAGATTTTGCGTGAAAGGATGACTAGGAGTCTTGTTTCACGGGAGAATGTGAAAAGTGTTCATGTGTAGTAAAAACCTGAGAAATCCGTCCGTTTTCGTCATTTGTTATCGAATCGACTTAAAGCCAGATCGTCACATTGGCCGCTCTTCTCTCTGAGACGGTTACATTTATCGTCTGCAAAGCTATAGGGGGCGATGCGGTTTGTGAAGACACCAAAAGCACCATAGTAGAACACAGAAGAAGTTTCTAAGATGATGTAATAGCCAGTAAGGAGTAGTACAATTCAAGTTCTATTTATCGATTATTGACTCTTTACCCTTCTTTGGTGCCTTGGACATGAGCAAGGACCTTAAGATGTTGCATGAAAGGAGTGCTAGCAGCCGCGTTGCACGGGAGAATGTGAAATGTGTTCATATGTAGTAAAAACCTGAGAAATCCATCCGTTTTCGTCATTTGTAATCGAATCGACTTAAAGCCAGATCATCACATTGGCCGCTCTTCTCTCTGAAACGATTACTTTTATCGTCTGCAAAGCTATATAGCGTGTTGTGGTATGCGGAGACACTAAAAGCACCATAGTAGAACATAGAAGTAGCTTCTAAGTTAGTGTAATAGCCAGTAAGATGTAGTACAATTCAAATTTTAGTTATCAATTATTGACTTTTTACCCTTCTTTGGTGCCTTGGACATGAGTTACGATTTTAAGATTTTGCATGAAAGGAGGAGTAGCAGCCGCGTTGCAAGCGAGAATGTGAAAAGTGTTCATATGTAGTAAAAACCTGAGAAAACCGTCCGTTTTCGTCATTTTTTATCAAATCGACTTAAAGCCAGATCGTCACATTGTCCTCTCTTCTCTCTGATTCGGTTACATTTATCGCCTGCAAAGCTATGTTGCGTGCAGAGGTAGGCGGAGACACTAAAAGCACCATAGCAGAACACAGAACAAACTTCTAAGTTGATGTAATAGCCAGTAAGAATCAGAACAATTCATGTTTTAGTTATCGATTATTTACTTTTTACCTTTTTTGGTGCCTTGGTCATGAGCTAGGACCTTAAGATTTTGCATGAAAGGATGACTAGCAGCCTCGTGGCACAGGAGAATGTGAAAAGTGTTCATATGTAGTAAAAACCTGAGAAATCCGTCCGTTTTCTTCATTTGTTATTGATTAGACTTAAAGCCAGATCGTCACCTTGGCCGCTCTTCTCTCTGAAACGGTTACATTTATCGTCTGCAAAGCTATGTAGCTTGCTGCGGTATGGGGAGACACCAAAAGCACCACAGTAGAACACAGAAGAAGCTTCTAAGTCGATGTTATAGCCAGAAAGAAGCAGTACAATTCAAGTTTTAGTTATTGATTATTGACTTTTTACCCTTCTTTGGTGGCTTGGGCAAGAGCTAGGAAATTAAGATTTTGCATTAAATGTGGGCTAGCAGCCGCGTTGCACGGGATAATGTAAAAAGTGTTCATATGTAGTAAAAACCTGAGTAATCCGTCCGTTTTCGTCATTTGTTATCGAATCGACTTAATGCCAGATCGTAACATTTGCCGCTCTTCTTTCTGAAACGGTTACATTTATGGTCTGCAAAGCTATGTAGCTTGCTGCGGTATGCGGAGACACTAAAAGCACCACAGTAGAACACAGAAGAAGCTTCTAAGTTGATATTATAGCCAGTAAGAAGGAGTACAATTCAAGTTTTAGTTATCGATTATTGACTTCTTACCCTACTTTGGTGCCTTGGACATGAGCTAGGACCTTAAGATTTTGCATGAAAGGATGACTAGAGGCCTCGTTGCACGGGAGAATGTAAAAAGTGTTCATATGTAGTAAAAACCTGTGAAATCTGTCCGTTATAGTCATTTGTTGTCGATTCGACTTAATGCCAGATCGTCACATTGGCCGATCTTCTCTCTGAAACGGTTACATATATCGTGTGCAAAGCTATGTCGCGTGCTGCGGTATGCAGAGACACTAAAAGCACCATAGCAGAACACAGAAGAAGCTTCTAAGCTTCTAAGTTGATGTGTTAGCCAGTAAGAAGCAGTACAATTCAAATTTTAGTTATCGATTATTGACTCTTTACCCTTCTTTGGTGCCTTGGACATGAGGTAGGACCTAAAGATTTTGCATGAAAAGAGGACTAGCAGCTGCGCTGCACGGGAGAATGTGAAAAGTGTTCATATGTAATAAAAACGTGAGAAATCCGTTCGTTTTCGTCATTGATATCGAATCGACTTAAAGCCAGATCGTCACATTGGCCGCTGTTCTCTCTGAAACGGTTACATTTATCGTCTGCAAAGCTATGTCGTGTACTGCGGTATGCGGAGACACTAAAAGCACCATAGTAGAACACAGAAGAAGCTTCTAAGTTGATGTAATAGCCAGTAAGAAGCAGTCCAATTCAAGTTCTAGTTATCGACAATTGACTCTTTACCCTTCTTTGGTGCCTTGGACATGAGCAAGGACCTTAAGATGTTGCATGAATGGAGGACTAGCAGCCGCGTAGCAAGGGCGAGTGAGAAAAGTGTTCATATGTAGTAAAAACCTGAGAAATCCGTCCGATTTCTTCATTTGTTATAGAATCGACTTAGCCAGATCGTCACTTTGGCCGCTCATCTCTCTGAAACGGTTACATTTATCGACTGCAAAGCTATGTCGCGTACTGAGGTATGCGGAGACACTAAAAGCACCATAGGAGAACACAGAAGAACCTTCTAAGTTGATGTAATAGTGAGTAAGAAACAGAACAATTCAAGTTTTAGTTGTCGATTATTGGCTTTTTACCCTTGTTTGGTGCCTTGGACTTGTGCCAGGACATTAAGATTTTGCATTAAAGGAAGTCTACTAGCCGCGTTGCACAGGAGAATGTGAAAAGTGTTCATATGAAGTAAAAACCTGAGAAATCCGTCCGTTTTCGTCATTTGATATCGAATCGACTTAAAGCCAGATCGTCACACTGGCCGCTCTTCTCTTTGAGATGGTTACATTTATCGTCTCCAAAGCTATGTCGCGTGCTGCGTTATGCGGAGACACTAAACGCACCATAGTAGAACACAGAAGAAGCTTCTAAGTTGATGTAATAGGCAGTAAGAAGCAGTACAATTCAAGTTTTAGTTATCAATTATTGACTTTTTACCCTTCTTTGAAGCCTTGGACATGAGCTAGAACCTTAAGATTATGCATGAAAGGAAGACTAGCAGCTGCGTTGCATGGGACAATGTGAAAAGTGTTCATATGTTGTAAGAACCTAAGAAATAAGTCAGTTTTCGTCATTTGTTATCCAATCGTCTGAAAGCCAGATCGTCACATTAGTCGCTCTGCTCTCTGAAACGGTTACATTTATCGACTGTAAAGCTATGTCGCGTGCAGCGGTATGCGGAGACACTAAAAGCACAACAGTAGAACACAGAAGAAGTTTCTAAGCTGATATAATAGTCAGTAAGAAGCAGTACAATTCAAGTTTTAGTTATCGATTATTGACTTTTTAACCTTCTTTGGTGCCTTGGACATTACCTAGGACATTAAGATTTTGCAAGAAAGGAGGACTAGTAGACGCGTTATACGATAGAATGTAAAAAGGTTTCATATGCAGTAAAAACCTGAGAAATCCGTCAGTTTTCCTCATTTGTTATCTAATCGACTTGAAGCAAGATCGTCACATTGGCCGCTCTTCTCCCTGAAATGGTTACATTTATCGTCTGCAAAGCTATGTCGCGTACTGCGGTATGTGGAGACACTAAAAGCACCATAGAAGAACATAGAAGAAGCTTCTAAGTTGATGTAATAGCCAGTAAGAAGCTATACAATTCAAGTTTTAGTTATCGATTATTGACGTTTTACCCTTCTTTGGTGCCTTGGACATGAGCTAGGACCTAAAGATTTTGCATGAAAGGAGGACTAGCAGCTGCGTTGCACGGGAGAATGTGAAGAGTGTTCATACGTAGTAATAACGTGAGAAATCCGTCCGTTTTCCTCATTTGTTATCTAATCGTCTTAAAGCCAGATTGTCACATTGGCTGCTCTTCTCTCTGAAACGGTTACATTTATCGTGTGCAAAGCTATGTCGCGTATTGCTGTATGCGGAGACACTAAAAGCACCATAGTAGAACACAGAAAAGGTTCTAAGTTGATGTAATAGCCAGTAAGAAGCAGTACAATTCAAGTTTTAGTTATCGATTATTGCCTTTTTACGTTTCTTTGGTGCCTTGGCCATGAGCTAGGAAATGAAGAATTTTCTTGAAAGGAGGGCTAGCAGCCGCGTTGCACGGGAGAATGTGAAAAGTGTTCATATGTAGTAAAAATGTGAGAAATCCGTCCGTTTTCGTCATTTGTTATCGAATCGACTTAAAGCCAAATCGTCACATTAGCCGCTGTCCTCTCTGAAACAATTACATTTATCGTCTTCAAAGCTATGTTGTGTATTGCGGTATGCGGAGACACTAAAAGCACCATAGTAGAACACAGAAGAAGCTTCTAACTTGATGTAATAGCAAGTAAGAAGCAGTACAATTCAAGTTTTAGTTATCGATTATTGACTTTTTAATCTTCTTTGGTGCCTTGGACATTAGATAGGACATTAAGATTTTGCAAGAAAGGAGGACTACTAGACGCGTTGTACGATAGAATGTAAAAAGGTTTCATATGCAGTAAAAACTGAGAAATCCGTCAGTTTTCCTCATTTGTTATCGAATCGACTTAAAGCAAGATCGTCACATTGGCCGCTCTTCTCCCTGAAATGGTTACATTTATCGTCTGCAAAGCTATGTCGCGTACTGCGGTATGTGGAGACACTAAAAGCACCATAGGAGAACATAGAAGAAGCTTCTAAGTTGATGTAATAGCCAGTAAGAAGCTATACAATTCAAGTTTTAGTTATCGATTATTGATGTTTTACCCTTCTTTGGTGCCTTGGACATGAGCTAGGACCTAAAGATTTTGCATGAAAGGAGGACTAGCAGCTGCGTTGCACGGGAGAATGTGAAGAGTGTTCATACGTAGTAATAACGTGAGAAATCCGTCCGTTTTCCTCATTTGTTATCTAATCGTCTTAAAGCCAGAATGTCACATTGGCTGCTCTTCTCTCTGAAACGGTTACATTTATCGTGTGCAAAGCTATGTCGCGTACTGCTGTATGCGGAGACACTAAAAGCACCATAGTAGAACACAGAAAAGGTTCTAAGTTGATGTAATAGCCAGTAAGAAGCAGTACAATTCAAGTTTTAGTTATCGATTATTGACTTTTTACGTTTCTTTGGTGCCTTGGCCATGAGCTAGGAAATGAAGAATTTCCATGAAAGGAGGGCTAGCAGCCGCGTTTCACGCGAGAATGTGAAAAGTGTTCATATGTAGTAAAAATGTGAGAAATCCGTCCGTTTCGTCATTTGTTATCGAATCGACTTAAAGCCAGATCGTCACATTAGCCGCTGTTCTCTCTGAAACGATTACATTTATCGTCTTCAAAGCTATGTTGTGTATTGCGGTATGCGGAGACACTAAAAGCACCATAGTAGAACACAGAAGAAGCTTCTAACTTGATGTAATAGCAAGTAAGAAGCAGTACAATTCAAGTTTTAGTTATCGATTATTGCCTTTTTAATCTTCTTTGGTGCCTTGGACATTAGATGGGACATTAAGATTTTGCAAGAAAGGAGGACTAGTAGACGCGTTGTACGATAGAATGTAAAAAGGTTTCATATGCAGTAAAAACCTGAGAAATCCGTCAGTTTTCCTCATTTGTTATCTAATTGACTTAAAGCAAGATCGTCACATTGGCCGCTCTTCTCCCTGAAATGGTTACATTTATCGTCAGCAAAGCTATGTCGCGTACTGCGATATGTGGAGACACTAAAAGCACCATAGGAGAACATAGAAGAAGCTTCTAAGTTGATGTAATAGCCAGTAAGAAGCTATACAATTCAAGCTATAGTTATCGATTATTGACGTTTTACCCTTCTTTGGTGCCTTGGACATGAGCTAGGACCTAAAGATTTTGCATGAAAGGAGGACTAGCAGCTGCGTTGCACGGGAGAATGTGAAGAGTGTTCATACCTAGTAATAACGTGAGAAATCTGTCCGTTTTCCTCATTTGTTATCTAATCGTCTTAAAGCCAGATTGTCACATTGGCTGCTCTTCTCTCTGAAACAGTTACATTTATCGTGTGCAAAGCTATGTCGCGTACTGCTGTATGCGGAGACACTAAAAGCACCATAGTAGAACACAGAAAAGGTTCTAAGTTGATGTAATAGCCAGTAAGAAGCAGTACAATTCAAGTTTTAGTTATCGATTATTGACTTTTTACGTTTCTTTGGTGCCTTGGCCATGAGCTAGGAAATTAAGATTTTGCATGAAAGGAGGACTTGCCGCCGCGTTGCACGGGTGAATGTGAAAAGTGTTCATATGTAGTAAAAACGTGAGAAATCCGTCTATTTTCGTCATTTATTATCGATTCGACTTAAAGCCAGATCGTGACATTGGCCGCTCTTCTCTCTCTGAGACGGTTACATTCATCGTCTGCAAAGATATGTCGCGTGCTGCGGTATGCGGAGACACTAAAAGCACCACAGTAGAACAGAGAAGAAGTTTCTAAGCTGATATAATAGTCAGTAAGAAGCAGTACAATTCAAGTTTTTGTTATCGATTATTGACTTTTTAATCTTCTTTGGTGCCTTGGACATTAGCTAGGACATTAAGATTTTGCATGAAAGGAGGGCTTCCCGCCGCGTTGCACGGGAGAATGTGAAAAGTGTTTATATGTAGTAAAAACCTGAGAAATCCGTCTGTTTTCGTCATTTATTATCGATTCGACTGAAAGCCAGATCGTCACATTGGCCGCTCGTCTCTCTGAGACGGTTACATTTATCGTCTGCAAAGCTATGTTGCGTGCTGCTGTTTGTGGAGACACTAAAGGCACCATAGTAGAACACAGAAGGAGCTTCTAAGTTGAAGTAATAGCCAGTAAGAAGCAGTACAATTCAAGTTTTAGTTATCGATTATTGACTTTTTACGCTTCATTAGTGCCTTGGACATCAGCTAGGATATTAAGATTTTGCATGAAAGGAGGACTTGCCGCCGCGTTGCACGGGAGAATGTGAAAAGTGTTCATAAGTAGTAAAAACGTGAGAAATCCGTTCGTTTTCTTCATTTGTTATCGAATCGACTTAAAGCCCGATCGTCACATTGGCCGCTCTTCTCTCTAAGACGGTTACATTTATCGTCTGCAAAGCTATGTCGCGTGATGCGGTATGTGGAGACACTAAAAGCACCATACTAGAATACAGAAGAAGTTTCTAAGTTGATATAATAGTCAGTATGGAGCAGTACAATTCAAGTTTTAGTTATCGATTATTAACTTTTTAATCTTCTTTGGTGCCTTGCACATTAGCTAGGACATTAAGATTTTGCATGAAAGGAGGACTTGCCGCCGCGTTGCACGGGAGAATGTGAAAAGTGTTCATATGTAGTAAAAACCTGAGAAATCCGTCCGTTTTCTTCATTTGTTATCGAATCGAATTAAACCCCGATCGTCACATTGGGCGCTCTTCTCTCTGAGACGGTTACATTTATCGTCTTCAAAGCTATATCGCGCGATGCGGTATGTGGAGTCACTAATAGCACCATAGTAGAACACAGAAGAAGATTCTAAGTTGATGTAATTGCCAGTAAGAAGCAGAACAATTCAAGTTTTAGTTATCGATTATTGACTTTTTAATCGTCTTTGGTGCCTTGCACATTAGCTAGTACATTAAGATTTTGCATGAAAGGAGGACTTGAAGCCGCGTTGCACGGGAGAATGTGAAAAGTGTTCATATGTAGTAAAAACCTGAGAAATCCGTCCGTTTTCTTCATTTGTTATCGAATCGAATTAAAGCCCGATCGTCACATTGGCCGCTCTTCTCTCTAAGACGGTTACATTTATCGTCTGCAAAGCTATGTCGCGTGCTGCGGTAAGAGGAGACACTAAAAGCACCATAGTAGAACGTAGAAGAAGCTTCTAAGTTGATGTAATAGCCACTAAGAAGCAGTACAATTCAAGTTTTAGTTATCGATTATTGTCTTTTTACAATTCTTTGGTGCGTTGGACATGAGCTAGGACCTTAGGAGTTTGCATGAAAGGATGAGTAGCAGCTTCGCTGCACGGGAAAATGTGAAAAGTGTTCATATGTAGTAAAAACCTGAGAAATGCATCCCTTTTTGTCATTTGTCATCGAATCGACTTAAAGCCAGATCGTCACATTGGCCGCTCTTCTCTCTGAGACGATTACATTTATCGTCTGCAAAGCTATATCGCGCGATGCGTTATGTGGAGACACTGAAAGCACCATAGTAGAATACAGAAGAAGCTTCTAAGTTGATGTAATAGCCAGTAAGAAGCAGTACAATTCAAGATTTAGTTATCGATTATTGACATTTTACCCTTCTATGGTGCCTTGGACATGAGCTAGGACCTAAAGATTTTGCATGAAAGGAGGACTAGGAGCCGCGTTGCACGGGAGAATGTGAAAAGTCTTCATATGTAGTAAAAACCAGAGATATCCGTCCGTTTTCGCCATTTGTTATCGAATTGACTTAAAGCCAGATCGTCACATTGGCCGCTCTTCTCTTTGAGATGGTTACATTTATCGTCTCCAAAGCTATGTCGCGTGCTGCGTTATGCGGAGACACTAAAAGCACCATAGTAGAACACAGAAGAAGCTTCTAAGTTGATGTAATAGCCAGTAAGAAGCAGTACAATTCAAGTTTTAGTTATCGACTATTGACTCTTTACCGTTCTTTGGTGCCTTGGACATGTGCAACGACCTAACGATTTTGCATGAAAGGAGGACTAGGAGCCGCGTTGCACGGGAGAATGTGAAAAGTCTTCATATGTAGTAAAAATCGGAGAAATCTGTCCGTTTTCGTCATTTGTTATCGAATCGACTTAAAGCCAGATCGTCACATTAGCCGCTGTTCTCTCTGAAACGGTTACATTTATCGTCTGCAAAGCTATGTTGTGTATTGCGGTATGCGGAGACACTAAAAGCACCATAGAAGAATACAAAAGAAGCTTCTAAGTTGATGTAATAGCCAGTAAGAAGCAGTACAATTCAAGTTTTAATTATCGATTATTGACATTTTACCCTTCTTTGGTGCCTTGGACATGAGCTAGGACCTAAAGATTTTGCATGAAAGGAGGACTAGCAGCTGCGTTGCACGGAAGAATGTGAAAAGTTTTCATACCTAGTAAAAACGTGCAAAATCCGTCCGTTTTCGTCATTTGATATCGAATCGCCTTAAAGCCATATCGTCAAATTGGCCGCTCTTCTCTCTGAAACGGTTACATTTATCGTCTCCAAGGCTATGTCGCGTGATGCGGTATGTGGAGACACTAAAAGCACCATAGAAGAATACAGAAGAAGCTTCTAAATTGTTGTAATAGCCAGTAAGAAGCAGTAAAATTCAAGTTATAGTTATCGATTACTGACTTTTTACACTTCTTTGGTGCCTTGGACATGAGCTAGGACCTTAAGATTTTGCAAGAAGATGACTAGCAGCCTCGTTGAACGGGAGATTGTGAAAAGTGTTCATATGTAGTAAAAACCTTAGAAATGCTTCCGTTTTTCTCATTGGATATCGAATCGACTTAAAGCCGGATCGTCACATTGCCCGCTCTTCTCTCTAAAACGGTTACATTTATCGTCTGCAAAGCTATGTCTCGTCCTGCAGTTTGCGGAGACACTAAAAGCACCATAGTAGAACACAGAAGAAGCTTCTAAGTTGAATTAATAGCTAGTAAGAAGCAGTACAATTCAAGTTTTATTTATCGATTATTGACTTTGTACCCTTCTTTGGTGCCTTCGACATGAGCTAGGACCTTAAGATTTTGCATGAAAAGAGGACCAGCAGCCGCGTTGCACGGGAGAATGTGAAAGGTGTTCATATGTAGTAAAAACCTGAGAAATCCGTCCGTTTTCGTCATTTCTTATCGAATCGACTTAAAGCCAGATCGTCACATTGGCCGCTCTTCTCTCTGAAACGGTTACATTTATCGTGTGCAACGCTATGTCGCGTGCTGCGGTATGCGGAGACACTAAAAGCACAATAGTAGAACACAGAAGAAGCTTCTAAGTTTATGTAATAGCCAGTAAGTTGCAGTACAATTCAAGATTTAGTTATGGATTATTGACATTTTACCCTTCTTTGGTGCCTTGGACATGAGCCAGGACATTAACATTTTGCATTAATGGAGGTCTAGTAGACGCGTTGCACGGGAGAATGTGAAAAGTGTTCATATGCAGCAAACACCTAAGAAATCCGACCCTTTTCGTCATATGTTATCGAATCGACATTAAGCCAGATCGTCACATTGGCCGCTCTTCTCTCTGAAACTGTTACATTTATCGTCTCCAAGGATATGTCGCGAACCACGATATGCGGTGACACTAAAAGCACCATATTAGAACACAGAAGAAGCTTCTAAGTTTATGTAATAGCCAGTTAGAAGCAGTAATATTCAAGTTTTAGATATCGATTATTGACTTTTTACCCTTCTTTGGTGCATTGGACATGAGCAAGGACCTTAAGATTTTGCATGAAAGGAAGACTAGCAGCTACGTTTCATGGGAGAATGTGAAAAGTGTTCATATGTACTAAGAACCTCAGAAATCCGTCCGTTTTCGTCATTTGTTATCGAATCGTCTTAAAGCCAGATCGACACATTGGCCGCTATTCTCTCTCAAACGGTTACATTTATGGTCTGCAAAGATATGTCACGTGCTGCGGTATGCGGAGAAACTAAAAGCACCACGGTAGAACACAGAAGAAGTTTATAAGTTGATGTAATAGCCAGTAAGAAGCAGTACAATTGAAGTTTTAGTTATCGATTATTGACTTTTTAATCTTCTTTGGTGCCTTGAACATTACCTAGAACCTTAAGATTTTGCATGAAAGGAGGACTTGCCGCCGCGTTGCACGGGTGAATGTGAAAAGTGTTCATATGTAGTAAAAACGTGAGAAATCCTTCTGTTTTCGTCATTTATTATCGATTCGACTTAAAGCCAGATCGTGACATTGGCCGCTCTTCTCTCTCTGAGACGGTTACATTCATCGTCTGCAAAGATATGTCGCGTGCTGCGGTATGCGGAGACACTAAAAGCACCACAGTAGAACAGAGAAGAAGTTTCTAAGCTGATATAATAGTCAGTAAGAAGCAGTACAATTCAAGTTTTTGTTATCGATTATTGACTTTTTAATCTTCTTTGGTGCCTTGGACATTAGCTAGGACATTAAGATTTTGCATGAAAGGAGGGCTTCCCGCCGCGTTGCACGGGAGAATGTGAAAAGTGTTTATATGTAGTAAAAACCTGAGAAATCCGTCTGTTTTCGTCATTTATTATCGATTCGACTTAAAGCCAGATCGTCACATTGGCCGCTCGTCTCTCTGAGACGGTTACATTTATCGTCTGCAAAGCTATGTTGCGTGCTGCTGTTTGTGGAAACACTAAAGGCACCATAGTAGAACACAGAAGGAGCTTCTAAGTTGAAGTAATAGCCAGTAAGAAGCAGTACAATTCTAGTTTTAGTTATCGATTATTGACTTTTTACGCTTCATTATTGCCTTGGACATCAGCTAGGATATTAAGATTTTGCATCAAAGGAGGACTTGCCGCCGCGTTGCACGGGAGAATGTGAAAAGTGTTCATATGTAGTAAAAACGTGAGAAATCCGTCCGTTTTCTTCATTTGTTATCGAATCGACTTAAAGCCCGATCGTCACATTGGCCGCTCTTCTCTCTAAGACGGTTACATTTATCGTCTGCAAAGCTATGTCGCGTGATGCGGTATGTGGAGACACTAAAAGCACCATACTAGAAGACAGAAGAAGTTTCTAAGTTGATATAATAGTCAGTATGGAGCAGTACAATTCAAGTTTTAGTTATCGATTATTAACTTTTTAATCTTCTTTGGTGCCTTGCACATTAGCTAGGACATTAAGATTTTGCATGAAAGGAGGACTTGCCGCCGCGTTGCACGGGAGAATGTGAAAAGTCTTCATATGTAGTAAAAACCAGAGATATCCGTCCGTTTTCGCCATTTGTTATCGAATTGGCTTAAAGCCAGATCGTCACATTGGATGCTCTTCTCTTTGAGATGGTTACATTTATCGTCTCCAAAGCTATGTCGCGTGCTGCGTTATGCGGAGACACTAAAAGCACCATAGTAGAACACAGAAGAAGCTTCTAAGTTGATGTAATAGCCAGTAAGAAGCAGTACAATTCAAGTTTTAGTTATCGACTATTGACTCTTTACCGTTCTTTGGTGCCTTGGACATGTGCAACGACCTAACGATTTTGCATGAAAGGAGGACTAGGAGCCGCGTTGCACGGGAGAATGTGAAAAGTCTTCATATGTAGTAAAAATCGGAGAAATCTGTCCGTTTTCGTCATTTGTTATCGAATCGACTTAAAGCCAGATCGTCACATTAGCCGCTGTTCTCTCTGAAACGGTTACATTTATCGTCTGCAAAGCTATGTTGTGTATTGCGGTATAGGGAGACACTAAAAGCACCATAGAAGAATACAGAAGAAGCTTCTAAGTTGATGTAATAGCCAGTAAGAAGCAGTACAATTCAAGTTTTAATTATTGATTATTGACATTTTACCCTTCTTTGGTGCCTTGGACATGAGCTAGGACCTAAAGATTTTGCATGAAAGGAGGACTAGCAGCTGCGTTGCACGGAAGAATGTGAAAAGTTTTCATACCTAGTAAAAACGTGCAAAATCCGTCCGTTTTCGTCATTTGATATCGAATCGCCTTAAAGCCATATCGTCAAATTGGCCGCTCTTCTCTCTGAAACGGTTACATTTATCGTCTCCAAAGCTATGTCGCGTGATGCGGTATGTGGAGACACTAAAAGCACCATAGAAGAATACAGAAGAAGCTTCTAAATTGATGTAATAGCCAGTAAGAAGCTGTAAAATTCAAGTTATAGTTATCGATTACTGACTTTTTACACTTCTTTGGTGCCTTGGACATGAGCTAGGACCTTAAGATTTTGCAAGAAAGGATGACTAGCAGCCTCGTTGAACGGGAGATTGTGAAAAGTGTTCATATGTAGTAAAAACCTTAGAAATGCTTCCGTTTTTCTCATTGGTTATCGAATCGACTTAAAGCCGGATCGTCACATTGCCCGCTCTTCTCTCTAAAACGGTTACATTTATCGTCTGCAAAGCTATGTCTCGTCCTGCAGTTTGCGGAGACACTAAAAGCACCATAGTAGAACACAGAAGAAGCTTCTCAGTTGAATTAATAGCTAGTAAGAAGCAGTACAATTCAAGTTTTATTTATCGATTATTGACTTTGTACCCTTCTTTGGTGCCTTCGACATGAGCTAGGACCTTAAGATTTTGCATGAAAAGAGGACCAGCAGCCGCGTTGCACGGGAGAATGTGAAAGGTGTTCATATGTAGCAAAAACCTGAAAAATCCGTCCGTTTTCGTCATTTCTTATCGAATCGACTTAAAGCCAGATCGTCACATTGGCCGCTCTTCTCTCTGAAACGGTTACATTTATGGTGTGCAAAGCTATGTCGCGTGCTGCGGTATGCGGAGACACTAAAAGCACAATAGTAGAACACAGAAGAAGCTTCTAAGTTTATGTAATAGCCAGTAAGGAGCAGTACAATTCAAGATTTAGTTATGGATTATTGACATTTTACCCTTCTTTGGTGCCTTGGACATGAGCCAGGACATTAACATTTTGCATTAATGGAGGTCTAGTAGACGCGTTGCACGGGAGAATGTGAAAAGTGTTCATATGCAGCAAACACCTAAGAAATCCGACCCTTTTCGCCATTTGTTATCGAATCTACATTAAGCCAGATCGTCACATTGGCCGCTCTTCTCTCTGAAACTGTTACATTTATCGTCTCCAAGGATATGTCGCGAACCACGATATGCGGTGACACTAAAAGCACCATATTAGAACACAGAAGAAGCTTCTAAGTTTATGTAATAGCCAGTTAGAAGCAGTAATATTCAAGTTTTAGTTATCGACTTTTGACTTTTTACCCTTGTTTGGTGCATTGGACATGAGCAAGGACCTTAAGATTTTGCATGAAAGGAAGACTAGCAGCTACGTTTCATGGGAGAATGTGAAAAGTGTTCATATGTACTAAGAACCTCAGAAATCCGTCCGTTTTCGTCATTTGTTATCGAATTGTCTTAAAGCCAGATCGACAGATTGGCCGCTATTCTCTCTCAAACGGTTACATTTATGGTCTGCAAAGCTATGTCACGTGCTGCGCTATGCGGAGAAACTAAAAGCACCACAGTAGAACACAGAAGAAGTTTATAAGTTGATGTAATAGGCAGTAAGAAGCAGTACAATTGAAGTTTTAGTTATCGATTATTGACTTTTTAATCTTCTTTGGTGCCTTGAACATTACCTAGAACCTTAAGATTTTGCATGAAAGGAGGACTAGCAGCCGCGTTGCATGGGAGAATGTGAAAAGTGTTCATATACAGTAAAAACCTGAGAAATCCGACCGTTTTCGTCATTTGTTACCGAATCGACTTAAATCCAGGACGTCACATTGGCGCTCTTCTCTCTGAGACGGTTACATTTATCGTCTGCAAATCGATTTTGCGTGCTGCGGTATGCGGAGACCCTAAAAGCACCATAGTAGAAGACAGAAGAAGTTTCTAAGTTGATGTAATAGCCAGTAAGAAGCGGTACAATTCAAGTTTTACTTGTCGATTATTGAATTTTACCATTCTTTGGTGCCTTGGACATGAGCAAGGACATTAACATTTAGCATTAATGGAGGTCTAGTAGAAGCGTTGCACGGGACAATGTGAAAAGTGTTCATATGCAGTAGAGACCTAAGAAATCCGACCGTTTTCGTCATTTGTTATCTTATCGACTTAAAGCCACATCCTCACATTGGCCGCTCTTCTCTCTGAGACGGTTACATTTATCGTCTGCAAAGCGACGTTGCGTGCTGCGGTATGCGGAGACACTAAAAGCACCATAGTAGAACACAGAAGAAGCTTCTAAGTTGATGTAATAGCCAGTAAGAAGCAGTACAATTCAAGTTTTAGTTATCGATTATTGACTTTTTACCCTACTTTGGTGTCTTGGACATGTGATAGGAACTTAGGATTTTGCATGAAAGGAGGACTAGCACCAGCGTTGCACGGGAGAATGTGAAATGTGTTCATACGTAGTAAAAATCTGAGAAATCTCTCCATTTTCGTCATTTGTTATCGAATCGACTTAAAGCCAGATCGTCACATCAGCCGCTGTTCTCTCTCAAACGGTTACATTTATCGTCTGCAATGCTATGTTGTGTACTGCGGTATGCGGAGACACTAAAAGCACCATAGGAGAATACAGAAGAAACTTCTAAGTTAATGTAATAGCCAGTAAGAAGCAGTGAAATTGAAGTTATAGTTACCGATTATTGAATTTTTACACTTCTTTGGTGTCTTGGACATGAGGTAGGACCTTAACATTTTGCAAGAAAGGATGACTAGCAGCCTCGTTGCACGGGAGATTGTGAAAAGTGTTAATATGTAGTAAAAACCTGAGTAATGCATCCGGTTTTTCTCATTTGTTATCGAATCGCCTTAAAGTCATATCGCCGTCCGTTTTGGTCATTTGTTATCGAATCGACTTAAAGCCAGATCGTCACATTGGCCACTCCTCTCTGTAACGTTTACATTTATCGTCTGCAAAGATATGTCGGTTGCTGCGGTATGCGGAAACACTAAAAGCACCATAGTAGAACAAAGAAGAAGCTTCTAAGTTGATGTAATAGCCAGTAAGAAGCAGTACAATTCAAGTTTCATTTATCGATTATTGACTTTTTACCCTTCTTTGGTGCCTTGGACATGAGCAATGACCTTAAGATTTTGCATGAAAGGAGGACTAGCAGCTGCGTTGCATGGGAGAATGTGAAAAGTGTTCATATGCACTAAGTACCTCTGAAATCCGACCGTTTTCGTCATTTGTTATCAAATCGTCTTAAAGCCAGATCGTCACATTGGCCGCTCTTCTCTCTGAATCGGTTACATTTATCGTCTGCAAAGCTATCTCGCGTGCTGCGGTATGCGGAGACACTAAAAGCACCATAGTGGAACACAGAAGAAGCTTCCAAGTTTATGTAATAGCCAGTAAGGAGCAGTACAATTTAAGTTTTAGTTATCGATTACTGGCTTTTTACCCTTCTTTGGTGCGTTGGACATGAGCTAGGACCTAAAGATTTTGCATGAAAGAAGGAATAGCAGCTGCGTTGCACGGGAGAATGTGAAAGGTGTTCATATGTAGTAAAACCTGAGAAATCCGTCCGTTTTCATCATTTGTTATCGAATCGACTTAAAGCCAGATTGTTACATTGGCCGTTCTTCTCTCTGAAACGGTTCCATTTATCGTCTGCAAACCTATCTCGCGTGCTGCGGTATGCGGAGACACTAAAAGCACCATAGTAGAACACAGTAGAAGCTTTATAGCTGCTAAGTTTATGTAATAGCCAGTATGAAGCAGTACAATTCAAGTTTAAGTTATCGATTATTGACTTTCTACCCTTCTTTGGTGCTTGGACATGAGCTACGACCTTAAGACTTTGCAAGAAAGGAGGACTAGCAGCCGCGTTGCACGGGAGAATGTGAAAAGTGTTCATATGTAGTAAAAACCTGAGAAATCCGTTCGTTTTCGTCATTTGTTATCGAACCGACTTGAAGCCCTATCGTCCCTTTGGCCACTCTTGTCTCTGATACGTTACATTTATCGTCTGCAAAGCTATGTCGCTTGCTATGGTATGCGGTAACACTAGAAGCACCATAGTAGAACACAGAAGAACCTTCTAAGTTGATGTAATAGCCAGTAACAAGAAGTACAATTCAATATTTAGTTATAGATTATAGACTTTTTACCCTTCTTTGGTGCATTGGACATGAACTAGGACCTAAAGATTTTGCATGAAAGAAGGAATAGCAGCTGCGTTGCACGGGAGAATGTGAAAAGTGTTCATATGTAGTAAAAACGTGAGAAATCCGTCCGTTTTCGTCATTTGTTATCGAATCGACTTATAGCCAAAACGTCACATTGGCCGCTCTTCTCTCTGAAACGGTTACATTTATCGTCTCTAAAGCTATGTCGCAGTAATACGGTATGCGGAAACACTAAAAGCACCATAGTAGAACACATAAGAAGCTTCTAAGTTGATGTAATAGCCAGTAAGAACAAGTACAACACAAGCTTAAGTTATCGATTATTTACATTTTACCCTTCTTTGGTACCTTGGACATGAGCTAGGACATAAGGATTTTGCAAGAAAGGAGGATTAGCAGCTGCGTTGCACGGGAGAATGTGAAAAGTGTTCATATGTAGTAAAAACGGCGGAAATCCGTCCGTTATCGCCATTTGTTTTCGAATCGACTTATAGCCAGAACGTCACATTGGCCGCTCTTCTCTCTGAAACGGTTACATTTATCGTCTGCAAAGCTATGTAGCATACTGCTGTATGCGGAGACATTAAAAGCACCATAGTAGAACACAGAAGAAGCTTCTAAGTTGATGTTATAGCCAGTAATAAGCAGTACAATTCAAGTTTTAGTTATCGATTATTGACTTTTTACCCTTCTTTGGTGCCTTGTACATGAGCTAGGACCTTAAGATTTTGCATGAAAGGAGGACTAGCACCCGCGTTGCACGGGAGAATGTGAAAAGTGTTCATATGTAGTAAAAACCTGAGAAATCCGTCCGTTTTCATCATTTGTTATCGAATCGACTTAAGGCCAGATAATAACATTGGCCGTTCTTCTCTCTGAAACGGTTCCATTTATCGTGTGCAAAGCTATCTCGCGTGCTGCGGTATGCGGAGACACTAAAAGCACCATAGTAGAACACAGAAGAAGCTTCTTAGTTTATGTAATAGCCAGTAAGGAGCAGTACAATTTAAGTTTTAGTTATCGATTACTGGCTTTTTACCCTTCGTTGGTGCCTTGGACATGAGCTTTGACCTAAAGATTTTGCATGAAAGAAGGAATAGCAGCTGCGTTGCACGGGAGAATGTGAAAAGTGTTCATATGTAGTAAAAACCTGAGAAATCCGTCCGTTTTCGTCATTTGTTACCTAATCGACTTAAAGCCAGATCGTAACAATGGCCGCTCTTCTCTCTGAAACGGTTACATTTATCGTCTCCAAAGCTATGTCGCAGTAATGCGGTATGCGGACACACTAAAAGTACCATAGTATATCACATAAGAAGCTTCAAAGTTGATGTAATAGCCAGTAAGAAGAAGTACGATACAAGCTTTAGTTATCGATTATTGACTTTTTACCCTTCTTTGGTACCTTGGACATGAGCTAGGACATAAGGATTTTGCAAGAAAGGAGGATTAGCAGCTGCGTTGCACGGGAGAATGTGAAAAGTGTTCATATGTAGTAAAAACGTGGGAAATCCGTCCGTTTTCGCCATTTGTTATCGAATCGACTTATAGCCAGAACGTCACATTGGCCGCTCTTCTCTCTGAAACGGTTACATTTATCGTCTGCAAAGCTATGTCGCGTACTGCTGTATGCGGAGACACTAAAAGCACCATAGTAGAACAGAGAAGACGCTTCTAAGCTGCTATGTTGATGTAATAGCCAGTATGAAGCAGTACAATTCAAGTTTAAGTTATCGATTATTGACTTTTACCCTTCTTTGGTGCTTGGACATGACCTAGGACCTTACGATTTTGCATGAAAGGAGGACTAGCAGCCGCGTTGCACGGGAGAATGTGAAAAGTGTTCATATGCAGTAAAAACCTGTGAAGTCCGTCCTTTTTCGTCATTTGTTATCGAATCGACTTATTGCCAGAACGTCACATTGGCCGCTCTTCTCTCTGAAACGGTTACATTTATCGTCTGCAAAGCTACGTCGCATACTGCGGTATGCGGAGACACTAAAAGCACCATAGTAGAACACAGAAGAAGCTTCTAAGCTGCTAAGTTGATGTAAGAGCCAGTATGAAGCAGTACAATTCAATTTTAAGTTTTCGATTATTGACTTTCTACCCTTCTTTGGTGCTTGGACATGAGCTAGGACCATAAGATTTTGCATGAAAGGAGGACTAGCAGCCGCGTTGCACGGGAGAATGTGAAAAGTGTTCATATGTAGTAAAAACCTGGGAAATCCGTCCATTTTCATAATTTGTTATCGAATCGACTTATCCCAGATCGACACATTGGCTGCTCTTAACTCTGAAATGGTAACATTTATGGTCTGCAAAGTTTTGTCGCGTGCTGCGGTATGCGGAGACACTAAAGGCACCGTAGTAGAACACAGAAGAAGCTTCTAAGTTGATGTTATAGCCAGTAATAAGAAGTACAATTCAAGTTTTAGTTATCGATTATTGTCTTTTTACCCTTCTTTGGTGCCCTGTACATGAGCTAGGACCTTAAGATTTTGCATGAAAGGAGGACTTGCAACCGCGTTGCACGGGAGAATTTGAAAAGTGTTCATATGTAGTAAAAACCTGAGAAATCCATCCGTTTTCATAATTTGTTATCGAATCGACTTAAAGCCAGATCGTTACATTGGCCGCTCTTCTCTCTGAAACGGTTCCATTTATCGTCTGCAAAGCTATCTCGCGTGCTGCGGTATGCGGAGACACTAAAAGCACCATAGTAGAACACAGAAGAAGCTTCTTAGTTTATGTAATAGCCAGTAAGGAGCAGTACAATTTAAGTTTTAGTTATCGATTACTGGCTTTTTACCCTTCGATGGTGCCTTGGACATGAGCTAGGACCTAAAGATTTTGCATGAAAGAAGGAACAGCAGCTGCGTAGCACGGGAGAATGTGAAAAGTGTTCATATGTAGTAAAAACCTGAGAAATCCGTCCGTTTGCGTCATTTGCTACCTAATCGATTTAAAGCCAGATCGTAACAATGGCCGCTCTTCTCTCTGAAACGGTTACATTTATCGTCTCCAAAGCTATGTCGCAGTAATGCGGTATGCGGACACACTAAAAGTACCGTAGTAGATCACATAAGAAACTTCAAAGTTGATGTAATAGCCAGTAAGAAGAAGTACAATACAAGCTTTAGTTATCGATTATTGACTTTTTACCCTTCTTTGGTACCTTGGACATGAGCTACGACCTTAAGATTTTGCATGAAAGGAGGACTAGCAGCCGCGTTGCACGGGAGAATGTGAAAAGTGTTCATATGTTGTAAAAACCTGAGAAATTTGTCCGTTTTCGTAATTTGTTATCTAATCGTCTTAAGCCAGTTCGTTAAATTGGCCGCTCTACTCTCTGAGACGGTTACATTTATCGTCTGCAAAGCTATGTCGTGAGCTGCGGTATGCGGAGACACTAGAAGCACCGTAGTAGAAAACAGAAGAAGCTTCTAAGTTGATGTAATGGCCAGTAAGAAGCAGTACAATTCAAGATTTAGTTGTCGATTATTGACTTTTTATCCTTCTTTGGTGCCTTGGACATGAGCTAGGACCTAAGGATTTTGCATGAAAGAAGGAATAGCTGCTGCTTTGCACGGGAGAATGTGAAAAGTGTTCATATGCAGTAAAATCCTGAGAAATCTGTCCGTTTTCGTCATTTGTTATCGAAACGACTTAAAGCCAGATCGTCACATTGGCCGCTCTTCTCTCTAAAACGGTTACATTTATCGTCTCCAAAGCTATGTCGCGTACTGCGGTATGCGAAGACACTAAGAGCACCATAGTAGAACACAGAAGAAGCTTCTAAGTGTCTAACTTGATGTAATAGCCAGTAAGAAGCAGTACAATTAAAGTTTTAGTTATCGATTATTGATTTTTTACCCTTCTTTGGTGCCTTGGACATGAGCTAGGACCTAAAGATTTTGCATGAAAGAAGGAATAGCTGCTGCTTTGCACGGGAGAATGTGAAAAGTGTAAATATGCAGTAAAATCCTAAGAAATCCGTCCGTTTTCTTCATTTGTTATCTAACCGAATTAAAGCCAGATCGTCACATTGGCTGCTCTTGTCACTGAAACGGTTACATTTATCGTCTGCAAAGCTATGTCGCGTACTGCGGTATGCGGAGACACTAAAAGCACCATAGTAGAACACAGAAGAAGCTTTTAAGCTTCTACGTTGATGTAATAGCCAGTATGAAGGAGTACAATTCAAGTTTTAGTTATCGATTATTGACTTCTTATCCTTCTTTGGTTCCTTGGACATGAGCTACGACCTTAAGATATTGCATGAAACGAGGGCTAGCAGCCGCGTTGCACGGGAGAATGTGACATGTGTTCATATGTAGTAAAAACCTGAGAAATCCGTCAGTTTTCGTCATTTGTTATCTCATCGACATAAAGACAGATCGTCATATTGGCCGCTCTTCTCTCTGAAACGGTTACATTTATCGTCTCCAAAGCTATGTCGCGTACTGCGGTATGCGAAGATACTAAGAGCACCATAGTAGAACACAGAAGAAGCTTCTAAGCTTCTAACTTGATGTAATAGCCAGTAAGAAGCAGTACAATTAAAGTCTTAGTTATCGATTATTGAGTTTTTACCATTCTTTGGTGCCTAGGACATGAGCTAGGACATTAAGATTTTACAAGAAAGGAGGACTAGCAGCCGCGTTTCATGGTAGAATGTGAAAAGTGATCATAGGTAGTAAAAACCTGAGAAATCCTCCGTTTTCGTCATTTGTTATCGAATCGACTTAAAGCCCGATCGTCACATTGGGCGCTCTTCTCTCTTAAACGTTTACATTTATCGTCTGCAAAGTTACGTCGCTTGCTGCGGTATGCAGAGACACTAAAAGCACCATAGTAGAACACAGAAGAATCATCTAAGTTGATGTAATAGCGAGTATGAAGCAGTACAATTCATGTTTTAGTTACCGATTATTGACTTTTTAATCTTATTTCGAGCATTGGACATGAGCTAGGATATTAAGATTTGTCATGAAAGGAATACTAGGAACCGCGTTGCACGGGAGAATGTGAAAAGTGTTCATATGTAGTAAAAAACTGAGAAATCTTCCGTTTTCGTCATTTGTTATCGAATCGACTTAAAGGACGATCGTCACATTGGCCGTTCTTCTCTCTGAAACGTTTACATTTATCGTCTGCAAAGCTATGTCTCGTGCTGCGGTATGCGGAGACAGTAGAAGCACCATAGTAGAACACAGAAGAAGCTTCCAAGTTAATGTAATAACCAGTGAGAAGAAGTACAATTCAAGTTTTAGTTATCGATTATTGACTTTTTACCCTTCTTTGGTGCTTTGGACATGTTCTAAGACATTAAGATTGTGCATGAAAGATGGACTAGGAGCCGCGTTGCACGGGAGAATGTGAAAAGTGTTCATAATTAGTAAAAACCTGAGAAATCCGTCCGTTTTCGTCATTTGTTATCGAATCGATTTAAAGCCAACTCGTCACATTGGCCGCTCTTCTCTATGAAACGGTTACATTTATCCTCTGCAAAGCTATGCCGCGTACTGCGGTATGCGGAGACAATAAGAGCACCATAGTAGAAAACAGAAGACGCTTTTAAGCTTCTAAGTTGATGTAATAGGCAGCAAGAAGCAGTACAATTCAAGTTCTAGTTATGGATTATTGACTTTTTACCCTTCTTTGGTGCCTTTGTCATAAGCTAGGAAATTAAGATTTTGCATGAAAGGATTACTAGCAGCCTCGTTTCATATTAGAATGTGAAAAGTGTTCATATGTAGTAAAAACCTGAGAAATCCGTCCGTTTACGTCATTTGTTATCGAATCGACTTAAAGCCAGATCGACACATTAGCCGCTCTTCTCTCTGAAACGTTTACATTTATCGTCTGCCAAGCTATGTCGCGTGCTGCGATATGCGGAGACTCTAAAAGCACCATAGTAGAACACAGGAGAAGCATCTAAGTTGATGTAATAGCCAGTAAGAAGCAGTACAATTCAAGATTTAGTTATCGATTATTGACTTTTTACCCTGCTTTGGGGCCTTGGACATGAGCTGACACCTTAAGATTTTGCATGGAATGCGGACAAGCTGCCGCGTTCCACGGGAGAATGTGAAAAGTGTTCATATGTTGTAAAAACCTGAGAAATCCGTCCGCGTTCGTCATTTGTTATCGAATCGACTTAAAGCCAGATCGACACTTTAGCCGCTCTTCTCTCTGAAACGGTTACATTTATCGTCTGCAAAGCTATGTCGCGTGCTGCGATATGCGGAGACTCTAAAAGCACGATAGTAGAATACAGGAGGAGCTTCTAAGTTGATGTAATAGCCAGTAGAAAGCAGTACAATTCAAGTTTTAGTTATCGATTATTGACTTTTTACCCTTCTTTGGTGCCTTGCATGAAAGGAGGACTGCAAGCCGTGTTGCACGGGTGAATATGAGCAGTGATCATATGTAGTAAAAACCTGAGAAATCCGTCCGTTTTCGTCATATGTTATCTAATCGACTTAATGCCAGATCGTCACATTAGCCCCTCTTCTCTCTGAAACGGTTACATTTTTCGTCTGCAAAGCTATGTCGGGTGCTGCGGTATGCGGAGACACTAAAATCACCGTAGTAGAACACAGAAGAATCTTCAAAGTTGATGTAGTAGCCAGTAAGAAGCAGTACAATTCAAGTTTTAGTTATCGAATATTGACTTTTTTATCTTTGTTGGTGCCTTGGACATGAGCTAGGACCTTCAGATTTTGCACGAAAGGAGGACTAGGAGCCGCGTTGCACGGAAGAATGTGGAAAGTTTTCATATGTAGTAAAAACCTGAGAAATCAGTCCGTTTTCGTCATTTGTTATCGAATCGACTTAAAGCCAGATCGCAAAATTGACCACTCTTCTGTCTGAAACGGTTACATTTATCGTCTGCAAAGCTATGTCGCGTGCTGCGGTATGCGGAGACACTAAAAGAACCATAGTAGAACACAGAAGAAGCTTCTAAGTTAATGTAACAACCAGTAAGAAGCAGTACAATTCAAGTTTTAGTAATCGAATATTGACTTTTTACTTTTCTTTGGTGCCTTGGACGTGAGCTAGGACCTTACGATTTTGCATGAAGTGAGGACTAGCACCCGCGTTGCACGGGAGAATGTGAAATGTGTTCATATGTAGTAAAAACCTGAGAAATCTGTCCGTTTTCGTAATGTGTTATAGATTCGACTTAAAGCCAGATCGTCAAATTGGCTACTCTTCTGTCTAAAACGGTTACATTTATCGTCTGCAAAGCTATGTCGCATGCTGCGGTATGCGGAGACACTAAAAGTACCATAGTAGAACACAGAAGAAACTTCTCAGTTGATGTAATAGCCAGTAAGAAGCAGTTCAATTCAGGTTTTAGTTATCGATTATTGACTTTTAACTCTCTTTAAGTGCTTTGGACTTGAGCTAATACCTACGATTTTGTATGAAAGGAGGACTAGCACCTGCGTTGCACGGGAGGAAGTGAAAAGTGTTCATATGTAGTAAAAACCTGAGAAATCCGCCCGTTTTCGTTGTTTGTTATCGAATCGACCTAAAGCCAGATTGTCACATTGGCCACTCTTCTGTCTGAAACGGTTACATTTATAGTCTGCAAAGCTATGTCGCGTACTGCGGTATGCGGAGACACTAAAAACACCATAGTAGAACACAGAGAAAGCTTCTAAGTTGATGTAATAGCCAGTAAGAAGCAGCACAATTCAAGTTTTAGTTATCGATTATTGACTTCTTCCCCTTCTTTGGCGCCTTGGACATGAGCTGGGACCTTAAGATTTCGCATGAAGTGAGGACTAGCACCCGCGTTGCACGGTAGAATGTGAAAAGTGTTGATATGTAGTAAAAACCAGAGAAATCCGTCCGTTTTCATTGTTTGTTATCGAATCGACCTAAAGCCAGATTGTCACATTGGCCACTCCTCTGTCTGAAACGGTTACATTTATCGTCTGCAAAGCTATGTCGCGTACTGCGGTATGCGGAGACACTAAAATCACCATAGTAGAACACAGAAGAATCTTCTAAGTTGATGTAGTAGCCAGTAAGAAGCAGTACAATTCAAGTTTTAGTTATCGAATATTGACTTTTTTATCTTTGTTGGTGCCTTGGACATGAGCTAGGACCTTCAGATTTTGCATGAAAGGAGGACTAGGAGCCGCGTTGCACGGAAGAATATGAAAAGTGTTCATATGTAGTAAAAACCTGAGAAATCAGTCTGTTTTCGTCATTTGTTATCGAATCGACTTAAAGTCAGTTCGTAAAATTGACCACTCTTCTGTCTGAAACGGTTATATTTATCGTCTGCAAAGCTATGTCGCGTGCTGCGGTATGCGGAGACACTTAAAGAACCATAGTAGAACACAGAAGAAGCTTCTAAGTTAATGTAATAGCCAGTAAGAAGCAGTACAATTAAAGTTTTAGTCATCGAGTATTGACTTTTTACTTTTCTTTGGTGCGTTGGACGTGAGCTAGGACCTTACGATTTTGCATGAAGTGAGGACTAGCAATCGCGTTGCACGGGAGAATGTGAAAAGTGTTCATATGTTGTAAAAACCTGAGAAATCTGTCCGTTTTCTTCATTTGTTATCGAATCGACTTAAAGCCAGATCGACACTTTAGCCGCTCTTCTCTCTGAAACGTTTACATTTATCGTCTGCAAAGCTATGTCGCGTGCTGCGATATGCTAAGACTCTAAAAGCACGATAGTAGAACACAGGAGAAGCTTCTAAGTTGATGTAATAGCCAGTAAGAAGCAGTTCAATTCAAGTTTTAGTTATCGATTATTGACTTTTAACTCTATTTGGTGCTTTGGACTTGAGTTAATACCTACGATTTTGTATCAAAGGAGGACTAGCACCTGCGTTGCACGGGAGAAAGTGAAAAGTGTTCATATGTAGTAAAAACCTGAGAAATCCGTCCGTTTTCGTTGTTTGTTATCGAATCGACCTAAAGCCAGATTGTCACATTGGCCACTCTTCTGTCTGAAACGGTTACATTTATAGTCTGCAAAGCTATGTCGCAGTACTGCTGTATGCGGAGACACTAAAATCACCATAGTAGAACACAGAAGAATCTTCTAAGTTGATGTAGTAGCCAGTAAGTAGCAGTACAATTCAAGTTTTAGTTATCGAATATTGACTTTTTTATCTTTGTTGGTGCCTTGACATGAGCTAGGACCTTCAGATTTTGCATGAAAGGAGGAATAGGAGCCGCGTTGCACGGAAGAATGTGAAAAGTGTTCATATGTAGTAAAAACCTGAGAAATCAGTCTGTTTTCGTCATTTGTTATCGAATCGACTTAAAGCCAGATCGTAAAATTGACCACTCTTCTGTCTGAAACGGTTACATTTATCGTCTGCAAAGCTATGTCGCGTGCTGCGGTATGCGGAGACACTAAAAGAACCATAGTAGAACACAGAAGAAGCTTCTAAGTTAATGTAATAGCCAGTAAGAAGCAGTACAATTCAAGTTTTAGTCATCGAGTATTGACTTTTTACTTTTCTTTGGTGCCTTGGACGTGAGCTAGGACCTTACGATTTTGCATGAAGTGAGGACTAGCACCCGCGTTGCACGGTAGAATGTGAAATGTGTTCATATGTAGTAAAAACTGAGAAATCCGTCCGTTTTCGTCATTTGTTATCGAATCGACTTAAAGCCAGATCGACACTTAAGCCGCTCTTCTCTCTGAAACGTTTACATTTATCGTCTGCAAAGCTATGTCGCGTGCTGCGATATGCGGAGACTCTAATAGCACGATAGTAGAACACAGGAGAAGCTTCTAAGTTGATGTAATAGCCAGTAGAAAGCAGTACAATTCAGGTTTTAGTTATCGATTATTGACTTTTTACCCTTCATTGGTGCCTTGCATGAAAGGAGGACTGAAAGCCGTGTTCCACGGGTCAATATGAGCAGTGATCATATGTAGTAAAAACCTGAGAAATCCGCCCGTTTTCGTTGTTTGTTATCGAATCGACCTAAAGCCAGATTGTCACATTGGCCACTCTTCTGTCTGAAACGGTTACATTTATAGTCTGCAAAGCTATGTCGCAGTACTGCGGTATGCGGAGACACTAAAATCACCATAGTAGAACACAGAAGAATCTTCTAAGTTGATGTAGTAGCCAGTAAGAAGCAGTACTATTCAAGTTTTAGTTATCGAATATTGACATTTTTATCTTTGTTGGTGCCTTGGACATGAGCTAGGATCTTCAGATTTTGCATGAAAGGAGGACTAGGAGCCTCGTTGCACGGAAGAATGTGAAAAGTGTTCATATGTAGTAAAAACCTGAGAAATCAGTCTGTTTTCGTCATTTGTTATCGAATCGACTTAAAGCCAGATCGTAAAATTGACCACTCTTCTGTCTGAAACGGTTACATTTATCGTCTGCAAAGCTATGTCGCGTGCTGCGGTATGCGGAGACACTAAAAGAACCATAGTAGAACACAGATGAAGCTTCTAAGTTAATTTAATAGCCAGTAAGAAGCAGTACAATTGAAGTTTTAGTCATCGAGTATTGACTTTTTACTTTTCTTTGGTGCGTTGGACGTGAGCTAGGACCTTACGATTTTGCACGAAGTGAGGACTAGCACCCGCGTAGCAAGGGAGAATGTGAAATGTGTTCATATGTAGTAAAAACCTGAGAAATCTGTCCGTTTTCGTAATGTGTTATAGATTCGACTTAAAGCCAGATCGTCAAATTGGCTACTCTTCTGTCTAAAACGGTTACATTTATCGTCTGCAAAGCTATGTCGCATGCTGCGGTATGCGGAGACTCTAAAAGCACGATAGTAGACCATAGGAGAAGCTTCTAAGTTGATGTAATAGCCAGTAGAAAGCAGTACACTTCAAGTTTTATTTATCGATTATTGACTTTTTACCCTTCTTTGGTGCCTTGCATGAAAGGAGGACTGAAAGCTGTGTTGCACGGGTGAATATGAGCAGTGATCATATGTAGTAAAAACCTGAGTAATCCGTCTGTTTTCGTCATATGTTATCTAATCGACATAATGCCAGATCGTCACATTAGCCCCTCTTCTCTCTGAAACGGTTACATTTTTCGTCTGCAAAGCTATGTCGCGTGCTGCGGTATGCGGAGACACTCAAATCACCATAGTAGAACACAGAAGAATCTTCTAAGTTGATGTAGTAGCCAGTAAGAAGCAGTACAATTCAAGTTTTAGTTATCGAATATTGACTTTTTTTATCTTTGTTGGTGCCTTGGACATGAGCTAGGACCTTCAGATTTTGCATGAAAGGAGGACTAGGAGCCGCGTTGCACGGAAGAATATGAAAAGTGTTCATATGTAGTGAAAACCTGAGAAATCAGTCCGTTTTCGTCATTTGTTATCGAATCGACTTCAAGCCAGATCGTAAAATTGACCACTCTTCTGTCTGAAACGGTAACATTTATCGTCTGCAAAGCTATGTCGCGTGCTGCGGTATGCGGAGACACTAAAAGTACCATGGTAGAACACAGAAGAAGCTTTTAAGTTGATGTAATAGCCAGTAAGAAGCAGTACAAATCAAGTTATAGTTATCGATTACTGACTTTTTACTCTCTTTGGTGCCTTGGACATATGCTAGGACCTTACGATTTTGCATGAAGATAGGACTAGCACCCGCGTTGCATGGGAGAATGTGAAAAGTGTTGATATGTAGTAAAAACCAGAGAAATCCGTCCGTTTTCATTGTTTGTTATCGAATCGACCTAAAGCCAGATTGTCACATTGGCCACTCCTCTGTCTGAAACGGTTACATTTATCGTCTGCAAAGCTATGTCGCGTACTGCGGTATGCGGAGACACTAAAATCACCATAGTAGAACACAGAAGAATCTTCTAAGTTGATGTAGTAGCCAGTAAGAAGCAGTACAATTCAAGTTTTAGTTATCGAATATTGACTTTTTTATCTTTGTTGGTGCCTTGGACATGAGCTAGGACCTTCAGATTTTGCATGAAAGGAGGACTAGGAGCCGCGTTGCACGGAAGAATATGAAAAGTGTTCATATGTAGTAAAAACCTGAGAAATCAGTCTGTTTTCGTCATTTGTTATCGAATCGACTTAAAGTCAGTTCGTAAAATTGACCACTCTTCTGTCTGAAACGGTTATATTTATCGTCTGCAAAGCTATGTCGCGTGCTGCGGTATGCGGAGACACTTAAAGAACCATAGTAGAACACAGAAGAAGCTTCTAAGTTAATGTAATAGCCAGTAAGAAGCAGTACAATTAAAGTTTTAGTCATCGAGTATTGACTTTTTACTTTTCTTTGGTGCGTTGGACGTGAGCTAGGACCTTACGATTTTGCATGAAGTGAGGACTAGCACCCGCGTTGCACGGGAGAATGTGAAATGTGTTCATATGTAGTAAAAACCTGAGAAATCTGTCCGTTTTCGTAATGTGTTATAGATTCGACTTAAAGCCAGATCGTCAAATTGGCTACTCTTCTGTCTAAAACGGTTACATTTATCGTCTGCAAAGCTATGTCGCATGCTGCGGTATGCGGAGACTCTAAAAGCACGATAGTAGACCATAAGAGAAGCTTGTAAGTTGATGTAATAGCCAGTAGAAAGCAGTACAATTCACGTTTTAGTTATCGATTATTGATTTTTTACCCTTCTTTGGCGCCTTGCATGAAAGGAGGACTGAAAGCCGTGTTGCACGGGTGAATATGAGCAGTGATCATATGTAGTAAAAACCTGAGAAATCAGTCTGTTTTCGTCATTTGTTATCGAATCGACTTAAAGCCAGATCGTAAAATTGACCACTCTTCTGTCTGAAACGGTTACATTTATCGTCTGCAAAGCTATGTCGCGTGCTGCGGTATGCGGAGACACTAAAAGAACCATAGTAGAACACAGAAGAAGCTTCTAAGTTAATTTAATAGCCAGTAAGAAGCAGTACAATTGAAGTTTTAGTCATCGAGTATTGACTTTTTACTTTTCTTTGGTGCGTTGGACGTGAGCTAGGACCTTACGATTTTGCACGAAGTGAGGACTAGCACCCGCGTTGCAAGGGAGAATGTGAAATGTGTTCATATGTAGTAAAAACCTGAGAAATCTGTCCGTTTTCGTAATGTGTTATAGATTCGACTTAAAGCCAGATCGTCAAACTGGCTACTCTTCTGTCTAAAACGGTTACATTTATCGTCTGCAAAGCTATGTCGCATGCTGCGGTATGCGGAGACTCTAAAAGCACGATAGTAGACCATAGGAGAAGCTTCTAAGTTGATGTAATAGCCAGTAGAAAGCAGTACACTTCAAGTTTTAGTTATCGATTATTGACTTTTTACCCTTCTTTGGTGCCTTGCATGAAAGGAGGACTGAAAGCTGTGTTGCACGGGTGAATATGAGCAGTGATCATATGTAGTAAAAACCTGAGTAATCCGTCTGTTTTCGTCATATGTTATCTAATCGACATAATGCCAGATCGTCACATTAGCCCCTCTTCTCTCTGAAACGTTTACATTTTTCGTCTGCAAAGCTATGTCGCGTGCTGCGGTATGCGGAGACACTCAAATCACCATAGTAGAACACAGAAGAATCTTCTAAGTTGATGTAGTAGCCAGTAAGAAGCAGTACAATTCAAGTTTTAGTTATCGAATATTGACTTTTTTTATCTTTGTTGGTGCCTTGGACATGAGCTAGGACCTTCAGATTTTGCATGAAAGGAGGACTAGGAGCCGCGTTGCACGGAAGAATATGAAAAGTGTTCATATGTAGTGAAAACCTGAGAAATCAGTCCGTTTTCGTCATTTGTTATCGAATCGACTTCAAGCCAGATCGTAAAATTGACCACTCTTCTGTCTGAAACGGTAACATTTATCGTCTGCAAAGCTATGTCGCGTGCTGCGGTATGCGGAGACACTAAAAGTACCATGGTAGAACACAGAAGAAGCTTTTAAGTTGATGTAATAGCCAGTAAGAAGCAGTACAAATCAAGTTATAGTTATCGATTACTGACTTTTTACTCTCTTTGGTGCCTTGGACATATGCTAGGACCTTACGATTTTGTATGAAGATAGGACTAGCACCCGCGTTGCATGGGAGAATGTGAAAAGTGTTGATATGTAGTAAAAACCAGAGAAATCCGTCCGTTTTCATTGTTTGTTATCGAATCGACCTAAAGCCAGATTGTCACATTGGCCACTCCTCTGTCTGAAACGGTTACATTTATCGTCTGCAAAGCTATGTCGCGTACTGCGGTATGCGGAGACACTAAAATCACCATAGTAGAACACAGAAGAATCTTCTAAGTTGATGTAGTAGCCAGTAAGAAGCAGTACAATTCAAGTTTTAGTTATCGAATATTGACTTTTTTATCTTTGTTGGTGCCTTGGACATGAGCTAGGACCTTCAGATTTTGCATGAAAGGAGGACTAGGAGCCGCGTTGCACGGAAGAATATGAAAAGTGTTCATATGTAGTAAAAACCTGAGAAATCAGTCTGTTTTCGTCATTTGTTATCGAATCGACTTAAAGTCAGTTCGTAAAATTGACCACTCTTCTGTCTGAAACGGTTATATTTATCGTCTGCAAAGCTATGTCGCGTGCTGCGGTATGCGGAGACACTTAAAGAACCATAGTAGAACACAGAAGAAGCTTCTAAGTTAATGTAATAGCCAGTAAGAAGCAGTACAATTAAAGTTTTAGTCATCGAGTATTGACTTTTTACTTTTCTTTGGTGCGTTGGACGTGAGCTAGGACCTTACGATTTTGCATGAAGTGAGGACTAGCACCCGCGTTGCACGGGAGAATGTGAAATGTGTTCATATGTAGTAAAAACCTGAGAAATCTGTCCGTTTTCGTAATGTGTTATAGATTCGACTTAAAGCCAGATCGTCAAATTGGCTACTCTTCTGTCTAAAACGGTTACATTTATCGTCTGCAAAGCTATGTCGCATGCTGCGGTATGCGGAGACTCTAAAAGCACGATAGTAGACCATAAGAGAAGCTTGTAAGTTGATGTAATAGCCAGTAGAAAGCAGTACAATTCACGTTTTAGTTATCGATTATTGATTTTTTACCCTTCTTTGGCGCCTTGCATGAAAGGAGGACTGAAAGCCGTGTTGCACGGGTGAATATGAGCAGTGATCATATGTAGTAAAAACCTGAGTAATCCGTCCGTTTTCGTCATATGTTATCTAATCGACTTAATGCCAGATCGTCACATTAGCCCCTCTTCTCTCTGAAACGGTTACATTTTTCGTCTGCAAAGCTATGTCGCGTGCTGCGGTATGCGGAGACACTCAAATCACCATAGTAGAACACAGAAGAATCTTCTAAGTTGATGTAGTAGCCAGTAAGAAGCAGTACAATTCAAGTTTTAGTTATCGAATATTGACTTTTTTTATCTTTGTTGGTGCCTTGGACATGAGCTAGGACCTTCAGATTTTGCATGAAAGGAGGACTAGGAGCCGCGTTGCACGGAAGAATGTGAAAAGTGTTCATATGTAGTAAAAACCTGAGAAATCAGTCCGTTTTCGTCATTTGTTATCGAATCGACTTCAAGCCAGATCGTAAAATTGACCACTCTTCTGTCTGAAACGGTAACATTTATCGTCTGCAAAGCTATGTCGCGTGTTGCGGTATGAGGAGACACTAAAAGCACCTTAGTAGAACACAGAAGATGCTTCTAAGTTGATGTAATACCCAGTAAGAAGCAGTACAATTCAATTTTTAGTTACCGATTACTGACTTTTTACTCTCTTTGGTGCCTTGGACATAAGCTAGGACCTTACGATTTCGCATGAAGATAGGACTAGCACCCGTGTTACATGGGAGAATGTGAAAAGTGTTGATACGTAGTAAAAACCTGAGAAATCCGTCCGGTTTCTTCATTTCTTATC
Source organism: Schistocerca gregaria (assembly GCF_023897955.1). Classification (NCBI taxonomy): domain Eukaryota; kingdom Metazoa; phylum Arthropoda; class Insecta; order Orthoptera; family Acrididae; genus Schistocerca; species Schistocerca gregaria. The sequence goes on along the minus strand of NW_026061756.1, from coordinate 394,660 downwards.
GAATCGACCTTAAGCCAGACCGTCACATTATCCGCTATTCTCTCTGAAACTGTTACATTTTTCGTCTGCAAAGCTATGCCGCGTGCTGCGGTATGCAGAGACACTAAACGGACCATAGTAGAACACAGAAGAAGCTTCTAAGTTTATGTAATAGCCAGTAAGAAACAGTACAATTCAAGTTTTAGTTATCGATTACTGACTTTTTACTCTCTTTGGTGCCTTGGACATAAGCTAGGACCTTACGATTTTGCATAAAGATAGGAGTAGCAGCCTCGTTGCACGGGAGAATATGAAAAGTCTTCATATGTAGTAAAAACCTGAGAAATCCGTCCGTTTTCGTCATTTGCTATCGAATCGACTTAAAGCCAGATCGTTACATTGGCCGCTCTTCTGTCTGAAACGGTTACAGTTATCGTCTGCAAAGCTATGTCGCGTGCTGCGGTATGCGGAGACACTAAAAGCACCTTAGTAGAACACAGAAGAGGCTTCTAAGTTGATGTAATAGCCAGTAAGGAGCAGTACAATTCGAGTTTTAGTTATCGATTATTGACTTTTAACCCTCTTTGGTGCTTTGGACTTGAGCTACGACCTAAGATTTTGTATGAAAGAGGACTAGCACCTGCGTTGCACGGTAGAATGTGAAAAGTGTTCGTATGTAGTAAAAACCTGAGAAATCCGCCCGTGTTCGTCTGTTGTTATCGAACCGACCTAAGGCCAGATCGACACATTCGCCACTCTTCTGTCTGAAACGGTTATGTTTATCGTCTGCAAAGCTATGTCGCGTGCTGCGGTATGCGGAGACACTAAAAGGACCATAGTAGAACACAGAAGAAGCTTCTAAGATGATGTAATAGCCAGTAAGAAGCAGTACAATTCAAGTTTTAGTTATCGATTATTGACTTTTTCCCCTTCTTTGGTGCCTTGGACATGAGCTAGGACCTTAAGATTTCGCATGAAGTGAGGACTAGCAAGCGCGTTGCACGGGAGAATGTGATAAGTGTTCGTATGTAGTAAAAACCTGAGAAATCAGTCCGTTTTCGTCATTTGTTATCGAATCGACTTAAAACCAGATCGTAAAATTGACCACTCTTCTGTCTGAAACGGTTACATTTATCGTCTACAAAGCTATGTCGCGTGCTGCGGTATGCGGAGACACTAAAAGTACCATAGTAGAACACAGAAGAAGCTTCTAAGTTGATGTAATAGCCAGTAAGAAGCACTACAATTCAAGTTTTAGTTATAGATTATTGACTTTTTCCCCTTCTTTGGTGCTGTTGACATGAGCTAGGATCTTACGATTTTGGATGAAGGGAGGACTAGCACCCGCGTTGCACGGGAGAGTGTGAAAAGTGTTCATATGTAGTAAAAACCTGAGAAATCCGTCCGTTTTCGTCATTTGTTATCGAATCGACTTGAAGCCAGATCGTCACATTGGCCACTCTTTTTTCTGAAATGGTTACATTTATCGTCTGCAAAGCTATGTCGCGTGCTGCGGTATGAGGAAACACTAAAAGCACCTTAGTAGATCACAGAAGAAGCTTCTAAATTGATGTAATAGCCAGTAAGAAGCAGTACAATTCAAGTTTTTGTTATCGATTACTGACTTTTTACTCTGTTTGCTGCCTTGGACATAAGCTAGGACCTTACGATTTTGCATGAAGACAGGACTAGCACCCGCGTTGCATGGGAGAATGTGAAAAGTGTTGATATGTAGTAAAAACCTGAGAAATTCGTCCGTTTTCTTCATTTGTTACCGAATCGACTTAAAGCCAGATCGTCACATTGGCCGCTTTTCTCTCTGAAATGGTTACAGTTTTCATCTGCAAAGCTATAGGGGGCGATGCGGTATGTGGAGACACTAAAAGCACCATAGTAGAACACAGAAGAAGTTTCTAAGATGATGTAATAGCCAGTAAGATGCAGTACAATTCAAATTTTAGTTATCGATTATTGACTTTTTACCTTCTTTGGTGCCTTGGACATAAGCTAGGACCTTACGATTTTACATGAAGTGAGGACTAGCACCCGCGTTGCACGGGAGAATGTGAAAAGTGTTCATATGTAGTAAAAACCAGAGAAATCCGTCCGTTTTCGTTGTTTGTTATCGAATCTACATAAAGCCAGATTGTCACATTGGCCACTCTTCTTTCTGAAACGGTTACATTTATCGTCTGCAAAGCTATGTCGCGTGTTGCGGTATGCGGAGACACTAAAAGCACCTTAGTAGAACACAGAAGAGGCTTCTAAGTTGATGTAATAGCCAATAAGAAGCAGTACAATTCAAGTTTTATTTATCGATTATTGACTTTTAACCCTCTTTGGTGCTTTGGACTTGAGCTACGACCTAAGATTTTGTATGAAAGAGGACTAGCACCTGCGTTGCACGGTAGAATGTGAAAAGTGTTCGTATGTAGTAAAAACCTGAGAAATCCGCCCGTGTTCGTCTGTTGTTATCGAACCGACCTAAGGCCAGATCGACACATTCGCCACTCTTCTGTCTGAAACGGTTATGTTTATCGTCTGCAAAGCTATGTCGCGTGCTGCGGTATGCGGAGACACTAAACGGACCATAGTAGAACACAGAAGAAGCTTCTAAGATGATGTAATAGCCAGTAAGAAGCAGTACAATTCAAGTTTTAGTTATCGATTATTGACTTTTTCCCCTTCTTTGGTGCCTTGGACAAGATCTAGGACCTTAAGATTTCGCATGAAGTGAGGACTAGCAAGCGCGTTGCACGGGAGAATGTGATAAGTGTTCGTATGTAGTAAAAACCTGAGAAATCAGTCCGTTTTCGTCATTTGTTATCGAATCGACTTAAAACCAGATCGTAAAATTGACCACTCTTCTGTCTGAAACGGTTACATTTATCGTCTACAAAGCTATGTCGCGTGCTGCGGTATGCGGAGACACTAAAAGTACCATAGTAGAACACAGAAGAAGCTTCTAAGTTGATGTAATAGCCAGTAAGAAGCACTACAATTCAAGTTTTAGTTATAGATTATTGACTTTTTCCCCTTCTTTGGTGCTGTTGACATGAGCTAGGATCTTACGATTTTGGATGAAGGGAGGACTAGCACCCGCGTTGCACGGGAGAGTGTGAAAAGTGTTCATATGTAGTAAAAACCTGAGAAATCCGTCCGTTTTCGTCATTTGTTATCGAATCGACTTGAAGCCAGATCGTCACATTGGCCACTCTTTTTTCTGAAATGGTTACATTTATCGTCTGCAAAGCTATGTCGCGTGCTGCGGTATGAGGAGACACTAAAAGCACCTTAGTAGATCACAGAAGAAGCTTCTAAATTGATGTAATAGCCAGTAAGAAGCAGTACAATTCAAGTTTTTGTTATCGATTACTGACTTTTTACTCTGTTTGCTGCCTTGGACATAAGCTAGGACCTTACGATTTTGCATGAAGACAGGACTAGCACCCGCGTTGCATGGGAGAATGTGAAAAGTGTAGATATGTAGTAAAAACCTGAGGAATTCGTCCGTTTTCTTCATTTGTTACCGAATCGACTTAAAGCCAGATCGTCACATTGGCCGCTTTTCTCTCTGAAATGGTTACAGTTTTCATCTGCAAAGCTATAGGGGGCGATGCGGTATGTGGAGACACTAAAAGCACCATAGTAGAACACAGAAGAAGTTTCTAAGATGATGTAATAGCCAGTAAGATGCAGTACAATTCAAGTTTTAGTTATCGATTATTGACTTTTTACCTTCTTTGGTGCCTTGGACATAAGCTAGGACCTTACGATTTTACATGAAGGGAGGACTAGCACCCGCGTTGCACGGGAGAATGTGAAAAGTGTTCATATGTAGTAAAAACCAGAGAAATCCGTCCGTTTTCGTTGTTTGTTATCGAATCTACATAAAGCCAGATTGTCATATTGGCCACTCTTCTTTCTGAAACGGTTACATTTATCGTCTGCAAAGCTATGTCGCGTGTTGCGGTATGAGGAGACACTAAAAGCACCTTAGTAGGACACATAAGATGCTTCTAAGTTGATGTAACAGCCAGTAAGAAGTAGTACAATTCAAGTTTTAGTTATCGATTATTGACTTTTAACCCTCTTTGGTGCTTTGGAGTTGAGCTACGACCTAAGATTTTGTATGAAAGGAGGACTATCACCTGCGTTGCGCGGGAGAATGTGAAAAGTGTTCATATGTAGTAAAAACCTCAGAAATCCGTAAGTGTTCGTCTTTTGTTATCGAATCGACTTAAGGCCAGATCGTCACATTCGCCACTCTTCTGACTGTAACGGTTAAGTTTATCGTCTGAAAAGCTATGTCGCGTGCTGCGGTATGCGGAGACACTAAAAGTGCCATAGTAGAACGCAGAAGAAGCCTCTAAGTTAATGTAATAGTCAGCAAGAAGCAGTACAATTCAAGTTTTAGTGATCGATTTTTGACTTTTTACCCTTCTTTGGTGCCTTGGACATGAGCTAGGTCCTTAGGATTTTGCAAGAAAGGAGGACTAGCGGCCTCGTTGCACGGGAGAATGTGAAAGTGTTCATATGTAGTGAAAACCTGAGAAATCCGTCCGTTTTCGTCATTTGTTATCGAATCGACTTAAAGCCAGATCGTCACATTGGCCGCTCTTCTCTCTCAAACGGTTACATTTATCGTCTGCAAAGGTATGTCGCGTGCTGCGGTATGCGGAGACACTAAAAGCACCATAGTAGAACACAGCAGAAGCTTCTAAGTTGATGTAATAGCCAGTAAGAAGCAGTACAATTGAATTTTTAGTTATCGATAATTGACTTTTTACCCTTCTTTGGTGCCTTGGACATGAGATAGGATCTTACGATTTTGCATGAGGTGAGGACTAGCAGCCGCGTTGCACAGCAGAATGTGAAAAATGTTCATATGTAGTAAAAACCTGAGAAATCCGTCCGTTTACGTCATTTGTTATCGAATCGACTTAAAGCCAGATCGTCAAATTGACCACTCTTCTTTCTGAAACGGTTACATTTATCGTCTGCAAAGCTATGTCGCGTGTTGCGGTATGAGGAGACACTAAAAGCACCTTAGTAGAACACATAAGATGCTTCTAAGTTGATGTAATAGCCAGTAAGAAGCAGTAAAATTCAAGTTTTAGCTATCGATTAGTGACTTTTTACCCTCGTTGCTGCCATGGACATGAGTTACGACCTTAAGATTTTGCATGAAAGGAGGATTCGCAGCCGCGTTGCGCGGGAGAATGTGAAAAGTGTTCATATGTAGTAAAAACCTGAGAAATCCGTCCGTTTTCGTAGTTTGTTATCGAATCGACTTAAAGCCAGATCGTCACATTGGCCACTCTTCTGTCTGAAACGGTTACATTTATCGTCTGCAAAGCTATGTCGCGTGCTGCGGTATGCGGAGACACTAAACGGACCATAGTAGAACACAGAAGAAGCTTCTAAGATGATGTAATAGCCAGTAAGAAGCAGTACAATTCAAGTTTTAGTTATCGATTATTGACTTTTTCCCCTTCTTTGGTGCCTTGGACAAGATCTAGGACCTTAAGATTTCGCATGAAGTGAGGACTAGCAAGCGCGTTGCACGGGAGAATGTGATAAGTGTTCGTATGTAGTAAAAACCTGAGAAATCAGTCCGTTTTCGTCATTTGTTATCGAATCGACTTAAAACCAGATCGTAAAATTGACCACTCTTCTGTCTGAAACGGTTACATTTATCGTCTACAAAGCTATGTCGCGTGCTGCGGTATGCGGAGACACTAAAAGTACCATAGTAGAACACAGAAGAAGCTTCTAAGTTGATGTAATAGCCAGTAAGAAGCACTACAATTCAAGTTTTAGTTATAGATTATTGACTTTTTCCCCTTCTTTGGTGCTGTTGACATGAGCTAGGATCTTACGATTTTGGATGAAGGGAGGACTAGCACCCGCGTTGCACGGGAGAGTGTGAAAAGTGTTCATATGTAGTAAAAACCTGAGAAATCCGTCCGTTTTCGTCATTTGTTATCGAATCGACTTGAAGCCAGATCGTCACATTGGCCACTCTTTTTTCTGAAATGGTTACATTTATCGTCTGCAAAGCTATGTCGCGTGCTGCGGTATGAGGAGACACTAAAAGCACCTTAGTAGATCACAGAAGAAGCTTCTAAATTGATGTAATAGCCAGTAAGAAGCAGTACAATTCAAGTTTTTGTTATCGATTACTGACTTTTTACTCTGTTTGCTGCCTTGGACATAAGCTAGGACCTTACGATTTTGCATGAAGACAGGACTAGCACCCGCGTTGCATGGGAGAATGTGAAAAGTGTAGATATGTAGTAAAAACCTGAGGAATTCGTCCGTTTTCTTCATTTGTTACCGAATCGACTTAAAGCCAGATCGTCACATTGGCCGCTTTTCTCTCTGAAATGGTTACAGTTTTCATCTGCAAAGCTATAGGGGGCGATGCGGTATGTGGAGACACTAAAAGCACCATAGTAGAACACAGAAGAAGTTTCTAAGATGATGTAATAGCCAGTAAGATGCAGTACAATTCAAGTTTTAGTTATCGATTATTGACTTTTTACCTTCTTTGGTGCCTTGGACATAAGCTAGGACCTTACGATTTTACATGAAGGGAGGACTAGCACCCGCGTTGCACGGGAGAATGTGAAAAGTGTTCATATGTAGTAAAAACCAGAGAAATCCGTCCGTTTTCGTTGTTTGTTATCGAATCTACATAAAGCCAGATTGTCATATTGGCCACTCTTCTTTCTGAAACGGTTACATTTATCGTCTGCAAAGCTATGTCGCGTGTTGCGGTATGAGGAGACACTAAAAGCACCTTAGTAGGACACATAAGATGCTTCTAAGTTGATGTAACAGCCAGTAAGAAGTAGTACAATTCAAGTTTTAGTTATCGATTATTGACTTTTAACCCTCTTTGGTGCTTTGGAGTTGAGCTACGACCTAAGATTTTGTATGAAAGGAGGACTATCACCTGCGTTGCGCGGGAGAATGTGAAAAGTGTTCATATGTAGTAAAAACCTCAGAAATCCGTAAGTGTTCGTCTTTTGTTATCGAATCGACTTAAGGCCAGATCGTCACATTCGCCACTCTTCTGACTGTAACGGTTAAGTTTATCGTCTGAAAAGCTATGTCGCGTGCTGCGGTATGCGGAGACACTAAAAGTGCCATAGTAGAACGCAGAAGAAGCCTCTAAGTTAATGTAATAGTCAGCAAGAAGCAGTACAATTCAAGTTTTAGTGATCGATTTTTGACTTTTTACCCTTCTTTGGTGCCTTGGACATGAGCTAGGTCCTTAGGATTTTGCAAGAAAGGAGGACTAGCGGCCTCGTTGCACGGGAGAATGTGAAAGTGTTCATATGTAGTGAAAACCTGAGAAATCCGTCCGTTTTCGTCATTTGTTATCGAATCGACTTAAAGCCAGATCGTCACATTGGCCGCTCTTCTCTCTCAAACGGTTACATTTATCGTCTGCAAAGGTATGTCGCGTGCTGCGGTATGCGGAGACACTAAAAGCACCATAGTAGAACACAGCAGAAGCTTCTAAGTTGATGTAATAGCCAGTAAGAAGCAGTACAATTGAATTTTTAGTTATCGATAATTGACTTTTTACCCTTCTTTGGTGCCTTGGACATGAGATAGGATCTTACGATTTTGCATGAGGTGAGGACTAGCAGCCGCGTTGCACAGCAGAATGTGAAAAATGTTCATATGTAGTAAAAACCTGAGAAATCCGTCCGTTTACGTCATTTGTTATCGAATCGACTTAAAGCCAGATCGTCAAATTGACCACTCTTCTTTCTGAAACGGTTACATTTATCGTCTGCAAAGCTATGTCGCGTGTTGCGGTATGAGGAGACACTAAAAGCACCTTAGTAGAACACATAAGATGCTTCTAAGTTGATGTAATAGCCAGTAAGAAGCAGTAAAATTCAAGTTTTAGCTATCGATTAGTGACTTTTTACCCTCGTTGCTGCCATGGACATGAGTTACGACCTTAAGATTTTGCATGAAAGGAGGATTCGCAGCCGCGTTGCGCGGGAGAATGTGAAAAGTGTTCATATGTAGTAAAAACCTGAGAAATCCGTCCGTTTTCGTAGTTTGTTATCGAATCGACTTAAAGCCAGATCGTCACATTGGCCACTCTTCTGTCTGAAACGGTTACATTTATCGTCTGCAAAGCTATGTCGCGTGCTGCGGTATGCGGAGACAATAAAAGCACCATAGTAGAACACAGAAGAAGCTTCAATGTTGATGTAATAGCCAGAAAGAAGCAGTACAATTCAAGTTGTAGTTATCGATTAAGGACTTTTTACGCTTCTTTGTTGCCTTGGACATGTGCTAGGATCTTGAGATTTAGCATGAAAATGAGGACTAGCAGCCGCGTTACACGGGAGAATGTGAAAAGTTTTCATATGTAGTAAAAACCTGAGAAATCTGTCCGTTTTCGTCATTTGTTATCGAATCGACATCAAGCCAGATTGTCACATTGGCCTCTCTTCTCTCTGAAACGGTTACATTAATCGTCTGCAAAGTTATTTCGCGTGCTGCGGTGTGCAGAGACACTAAAAGCACCATCGTAGAACACAGAAGAAGCTTCTAAGTTGATGTAATAGCCAGGAAGATGCAGTACAATTCAAGTTTTAGTTATAGATTATTGACTATTTACCCTTCTTTGGTGCATTGGACTTTAGCTACGACCTTAAGATTTTGCATGAAACGAGGACTAGAAGCCGCGTTGCACGGGTGAATGTGAAAGTGTTCATATGTAGTAAAAACCTGAGAAATCCGTCCGTTTTCACTTTTGTTATCGAACCAACTTAATGCCAGATCGTCGCATTGGCCGCTCTTGTCTCTGAAACGGTTACATTTATCGTCTGCAAAGCTATCTCGCGTGCTTTGTTATGCAGAGAAACTAAAAGCACCGTAGTAGAACACACATGAAGCTTCTAAGTTGATGTAATAGGCAGTAAGAAGCAGTACAATTCAAGATTTGGTTAACGATTATTGACTTTACAATTCTTTGGTGCCTTGGTCATGAGCTAGCACCTTAAGATTTTGCATGAAAGGAGGCCTAGCAGCCGCGTTGCACGGGAGAATGCGAAAAGTGTTCATATGTAGTAAAAAAATGAGAAATCCGTCCGTGTTCGTCGTTTGTTATCGAATCGACTTAAAACCAGATCGTCACATTGGCCACCGTTCTCTCTGTAACGGTTACATTTATCGTCTGCAAAGCTATGACGCGTGCTGCGGAATGCACAGACCGTATAAACACCATAGTAAAACACAGAAGAAGCTTCTACGTTGATGTAATAGCCAATAAGAAGCAGTACAATTCAAGTTTCAGTTATCGATTATTGTCTTTTTACCCTTCTTTGGTGGCTTGGACATGAGCTAGGACTTTAAGGTTTTGCATGAACGGAGGTCTAGGGGCCGCGTTGCACGGGAGAATGTAAAAAGTGTTCATATGTAGTAAAAATCTGCGAAATCCGCCCGTTTTCTTCATTTGCTATCGAATCGACTTAAAGCCAGATCGTCACATTGGCGGCTCTTCTCTCTGAAACGGTTACATTTATCGTCTGCAAAGCAATGTCGGGTGCTGCGGTATGCGGAGACACTAAAAGCACCATAGCAGAACACAGAAGAAGCTTCTAAGTTGATGTAATAGCCAATAAGAAGCAGTAAAATTCAAGTTTTAGTTATCGGTTTTTGACTCTTTACCCTTCCTTGGTGCCTTGGACATGAGCTAGGACCTTACGATTTTACATGAAAGGAGGACTAGCAGCCGCGTTGCACGGGAGATTGTGAAAAGTGTTCATATGTTGTAAAAACCTGAGAAATCCGTCCGTTTACGTCATTTGTCATCGAATCGACTTAAAGCCAGATCGTAACATTGGCCGCTCTTCTTTCTGAAACGGTTACATTTATCGTCTGCAAAGCTATGTCGCGTGCTGCGGTATGCGGATACACTAAGAGCACCACAGTAGAACACAGAATAAGTTACTAAGTAGATGTAATAGCCAATAAGAAGCAGTACAATTCAAGTTTTAGTAAGCGATTATTGACTACATACCCTTCTTTGGTGCCTTGGACATGAGCTAGGACGTTAATAGTTTGAATGAAAGGAGGACTAGCAGCCGCGTTGCACGAGAGAATGTGAAAAGTATTCATATGTTGTAAAAACCTGAGATATTTGTCCGTTTTCGTCATTTGTTAACGAATCGACTTAATGCCAGATCGTCACAATGGCCGCACTTCTCTCTGAAACGGTTACATTTATCGTCTGCAAAGTTATGTCGCGTGCTGCGGTATGCGGAGACACTAAAAGCACCATAGTGGAACACAGAAGAAGCTTCTAAGATGATGTAATAACCAGTAAGAAGAAGTACAATTCAAGTTTTAGTTATCGATCCATGACTTTTTACCCTTCTCTGATGCCTTGGAAATGAGCTAGGACCTTACGATTTTGCATGAAAGGAGGACTAGCAGCCGCGTTGCACGAGAGAATGTGGTAAGTGTTCATATGTTGCAAAAACCTGAGATATTCGTCCGTTTTCGTCATTTGTTAACGAATCGACTTAAAGCCAGATCGTCTCATTGGCCGCTCTTCTCCCTGAAACGACTACATTTATCGTCTGTAAAGCTATGTCGCGTGCTGCGGTATGCGGATACACTTAAAGCACCACAGTAGAATACAGAAGAAGCTTCTAAGTTCATGTAATCCCAGTAAGAAGCAGTACAATTCAAGATTTAGTTATCGATTATTGACTTTTAACCCTTCTTTGATGCCTTGAACATGAGCTAGGAAATTAAGATTTTGCATGAAAGGAGGACTGGAAGCCGGGTTGCATGGGAGAATGTGAAAAGTGTTTATATGTTGCAAGAACCGGAGAAATCCGTCCGTTTTCGTCATTTGTTATTGAATCAACTTAAGGCCAGATCGTCACAATGGCCGCTCTTCTCTCTGAAACGGTTACATTTATCGTCTGCAAAGCTATGTCAGGTGCTGCGGTATGCGGAGACAGTAAAAGCACCTATGGTAGAACACAGAAGAAGGTTCTCAGTTGATGTAATAGCCAGTAAGAAGCAGTACAATTCAAGTTTTAGTTATCGATTATTGACTTTTTACCCTTCTTTGGTGCCTTGGAAATGAAATACGATCTTAAGATTTAGCATGAAAGGAGGACTAGCAGTCGCGTTGCATGGCTGACTGTGAAAAGTGTTCATATGTAGTAAAAACCTGAGAAATCCTTCCGTGTTCGTCATTTGTTATCTAATCGACATAAAGCCAGATCGTCACATTGGCCGCTCTTCTTTCTGAAACGGTTACATTTATCGTCTGCAAAGCTATGTCGCGTGCTGCGGTATGCGGATACACTAAGAGCACCACAGTAGAACACAGAAGTAGCTTCTACGATGATGTAATAGCCAATAAGAAGCAGTACAATTCAAGTTTTAGTTAGCGATAATTGACTATTTTCCCATCTTTGGTGCCTTGGACAAGAGCTGAACGTTAAGATTTTGAATGAAAGGAATACTAGCAGCCGCGTTGCATGGGAGAATGTGAAGAGTGTTTATATGTTGAAAGAACCTGAGAAATCCGTCCGTTTTCGTCATTTGTTATTGAATCGACTTAAAGCCAGATCGTCAGATTGGCCGCTCTTCTCTCTGAAACGGTTACATTTATCGTCTGCAAAGCTATTTCGGGTGCTGCGGTATGCGGAGACCCTAAAAGAACCATAGTAGAACACAGAAGAAACTTCTAAGTTGATGTAATAGCCAGTAAGAAGCAGGTTTTAGTTATGGATTATTGACTTTTTACCCTTCTTTAATGCGTTGAACATGTGCTAGGACCTTAAGATTTTGCATGAAAGGAGGACTAGGAGCCGCGTTGCACGGGAGAATGTGAAGAGTGTTTATATGTTGCAAGAACCTGAGAAATCCGTCCGTTTTCGTCATTTGCTAACGAATCGACTTAAAGCCAGATCGTCACATTGGCCGCACTTCTCTCTGAAACGGTTACATTTATCGTCTGCAAAGCTATGTCGCGTGCTGCGGTATGCGGAGACACTAAAAGCACCATAGTAGAACACAGAAGAAGCTTCTAAGTTGATGTAATAACCAGTAAGAAGCAGTACAATTCAAGCTTTAGTTATCGATCCATGACTTTTTACCCTTCTTTGGTGCCTTGGAAATGAGCTAGGACATTAAGATTTTGCATGAAAGGAGGACTAGCAGCCGCGAGGCACGACAGAATGTGAAAAGTGTTCATATGTTGTAAAAACCTGAGAAATTCGTCCGAGTTCGTCATTTGTCATCGAAACGACTTAAAGCCAGATCGTCACATTGGCCGCTCTTCTTTCTGAAACGGTTACATTTATCCTCTGCAACGCTATGACGCGTGCTGCGGTATGCGGAGACACTAAGAGCACCACAGTAGAACGCAGAAGAAGCTTCTACGTTGACGTAATAGCAAATAAGAAGCAGTACAATTCAAGTTTTAGTTATCGATCCATGACTTTTTACCCTTCTTTGGTGCCTTGGAAATGAGCTAGGACTTTACGATTTCGCATGAAAGGAGGAATAGCAGCCTCGTTGCACGGGTGTATATGAAAAGTGTTCATATGTAGTAAAAACCTGAGAATTTCGATCGTTTTCGTCATTTGTTAACGAATCGACTTCAAGCCAGATCGTCTCATTGGCCGCTCTTCTCACTGAAACGTTTACATTTATCGTTTGCAAAGCCATGTCGCGTGCTGCGATATGCGGATACACTAAAAGCACCACAGTAGAACACAGAAGAAACTTCTAAGTTCATGTAATAGCCAGTAAGAAGCAGTACAATTCAAGATTTAGTTATTGATTATTGACTTTTTACTCTTCTTTGATGCCTTGAACATGAGCTAGGAACTTAAGATTTTGCATGAAAGGAGGACTAGCAGCCGGGTTGCATGGGAGAATGTGGAGAGTATTTATATGTTGCAAGTACCTGGATGTAAAAAGAATTTGTGTGTGGTAAAAACCTGAGAAATCCTTCCGTGTTCGTCATTTGTTATCGAATCGACATAAAGCCAGATCGTCATGTTGGCCGCTCTTCTCTCTGAAACGGTTACATTTATCGTCTGCAAAGCTATGTGGCGTGCTGCGGTATGCGGATACACTAAAAGCACCACAGTAGAACACAGATGAATCTTCTAAGTTCATGTAATAGCCAGTAAGCAGCAGTACAATTCAAGTTTTAGTTATCGATTATTGACTTTTTACCCTTCTTTGATGCCTTGAACATGAGCAATTAACTTAAGATTTTGCATGAAAGGAGGACTAGCAGTTGGGTTGCATGGGAGAATGTGGAGAGTATTTATATGTTGCAAGAACCTGAGAAATCCGTCCGTTTTCGTCATTTGTCATCGAATCGACTTAAAGCCAGATCGGCACATTGGCCGCACTTCTTTCTGAAACGTTTTGTTTATCGTCTGCAAAGCTATGTCGCGTGCTGCGGTATGCGGATACATTAAAAGCACCACAGTAGAACACAGAAGAAGTTACTAAGTTTATGTAATAGCCAATAAGAAGCAGTACAATTCAAGTTTTAGTTGTCGATTATTGACTGTTTACCCATCTGTGATGCGTTGAACATGACCTAGGACCTGAAGATTTTGCATGAAAGGAGGACTAGCAGCCTCGTTGCACGGGAGAAAATGAAAAGTGTTCATATGTGGTAAAAACCTGAGAAGTCTGACCGTTTTCGTCATTTGTTATCGAATCGACTTAAAGCGAGATCGTCTCACTAGCCGCTCATCTCACTGAAACAGTTACATTTATCGTTAGCAAAGCTATGTCGCGAGCTGCGGTATGCGGATACACTAAAAGCACCCTAGTAGAACACAGAAGAAGTTTCTAAGTTGATGTTATAGCCAGTAAGAAGCAGTACAATTCATGTTTTAGTTATCGATTATTGATTTTTACCCTTCTTTTGTGCCTTGAATATGAGCTAGGACCTAAAGATTTTGCATGAAAGGAGGAATAGCAGCCTCGTTGCACGGGAGAAAATGAAAAGTGTTCATATGTAGTAAAAACCTGAGAAGTCCGACCGTTTTCGTCATTTGTTATGGAATCGACTTAAAGCCAGATCGTCACACTGGCCACTCTTCTCTCTGAAACGGTTACATTAATCGTCTGCAAAGCTATTTCGGGTGCTGCGGTATGCGGATACACTACAAGGACCACAGTAGAACACAGAACAAGCTTCTAAGTTAATGTAATAGCCAGTAAGAAGCAGTACAATTCAAGATTTAACTATCGATTATTGACTTTTTACCCATCTTTGGTGCCTTGGACATGAGCTAGGACCTTAAAATTATCCATGAAAGGAGGACTAGCACCCGCGTTGCAGGGGAGAATGTGAAAAATGTTCATATGTAGTAAAAACCTGAGAATTCCGACCGTTTTCGTCATTTGTTAACGAATCGACTTAAAGCCAGATCGTCACATTAGCCGCTCTTCTCTCTGAAACGGTTACATTTATCGTCTGCAAAGCTATTTCGGGTGCTGCGGTCTGCGGAGACAGTAAAGGCACCTATGGTAGAACACAGAAGAAGGTTCTCAGTTGATGTAGTAGCCAGTAAGAAGCTGTACAATTTAAGTTGTAGTAATCGATTATTGACATTTTACCCTTACTTGGTGCTTTGGACATGAACTAGGACCTTAAGATTTTGCATGAAAGGAGGACTAGCAGCTTCGTTGTACGGGAGAATGTGAAAAGTGTTCATATGTTGTAAAAATCTGAGATATTCGTCCGTTTTCGTCATTTGTTAACGAATCGACTTAAAGCCAGATCGTCTCATTGGCCGCTCTTCTCACTGAAACGGATACATTTGTCGTCTGCAAAGCTTTGTCACGTGGTTTGGTATGCGGAGACACCAGAAGCACCATAGTAGAACACAGAAGAAGCTTCTAAGTTGATGTAATAGCCAGTAAGAAGCAGTACAATTCAAGTTTTAGTTATCGATTATTGACTTTTTACCCTTCTTTAATGCGTTGAACATGAGGTAGGACCTTAAGATTTTGCATGAAACGAGGACTAGCAGCCGCGTTGCATGGGAGAATGTGAAAAGTGTTCAGATGTAGTAGCAACCTGAGAAATCCGTCCGTTTTCATCATTTGATATCGAATCGACTTAAAGCCAGATCGTCTCACTGGCCGCTCATCTCACTGAAACGGTTACATTTATCGTCTGCAAAGCTATGTCGCGAGCTGCGGTATGCGGATACACTAAAAACACCCTAGTAGAACACAGAAGAAGCTTCTAATTTGATGTAATAGCCAGTAAGAAGCAGTACAATTAAAGTTTTAGTTATCGATTATTGATTTTTACCCTTCTTTGGTGCCTTGAATATGAGCTAGGACCTAAAGATTTTGCATGAAAGGCGGAATAGCATCCTCGTTGCACGGGAGAAAATGAAAAGTGTTCATATGTAGTAAAAACCTGAGAAGTCCGACCGTTTTCGTCATTTGTTATGGAATCGACTTAAAGCCAGATCGTCACATTGGCCACTCTTCTCTCTGAAACGGTTACATTAATCGTCTTCAAAGCTATTTCGGGTGCTGCGGTATGCGGATACACTAAAAGCACCACAGTAGAACACAGAACAAGCTTCTAAGTTAATGTAATAGCCAGTAAGAAGCAGTACAATTCAAGATTTAACTATCGATTATTGACTTTTTACCCATCTTTGGTGCCTTTGACATGAGCTAGGACCTAAAAATTTTCCATGAAAGGAGGACTAGCACCCGCGTTGCAGGGGAGAATGTGAAAAATGTTCATATGTAGTAAAAACCTGAGAATTCCGACCGTTTTCGTCATTTGTTAACGAATCGACTTAAAGCCAGATCGTCACATTAGCCGCTCTTCTCTCTGAAACGGTTACATTTATCGTCTGCAAAGCTATGTGGGGTGCTGCGGTATGCGGAGACAGTAAAAGCACCTATGGTAGAACACAGAAGAAGGTTCTCAGTTGATGTAATAGCCAGTAAGAAGCTGTACAATTTAAGTTTTAGTTATCGATTATTGACTTTTTAGCCTTACTTGGTGCCTTGGACATGAACTAGGATCTTACGATTTTGCATGAAAGGAGGACTAGCAGCCTCGTTGAACGGGAGAATGTAAAAAGTGTTCATATGTTGTAAAAACCTGAGAAATCCGTCCGTTTTCATCATTTGTTATCAAATCGACTTAAAGCCAGATCGTCACTTTGGCCGCTCTTCTTCCTGAAACGGTTACATTTATCGTCTGCAAAGATACACTTCTGGAAATGGAAAAAAGAACACATTGACTTAGGTGGGTCTGACACACCATACTTGCTCAGGACACTGCGAGAGGGCTGTACAAGCAATGATCAAACGCACGGCACAGCGGACACACCAGGAACCGCGGTGTTGGCCGTCGAATGGCGCTAGCTGCGCAGCATTTGTGCACCGCCGCCGTCAGTGTCAGCCAGTTTGCCGTGGCATACGGAGCTCCATCGCAGTCTTTAACACTGATAGCATGCCGCGACAGCGTGAACGTGAACCGTATGTGCAGTTGACGGACTTTGAGCGAGGGCGTATAGTGGGCTTGCGGGAGGCCGGGTTGACGTACAGCCGAATTGCTCAACAGGTGGGCCCTGAGGTCTCCACAGTACATCGATGTTGTCCCCAGTAGTCGGCGGAAGATGCACGTGCCCGTAGACCTGGGACCGGACCGCAACGACGCACGGATGCACGCCAAAACCGTAGGATCCTACGCAGTGCCGTAGGTTACCGCACCGGCACTTCCCAGCAAATTAGGCACACTGTTGCTCCTGGGGTATCGGCGAGGACGCTTCGCAACCGTCTCCATGAAGCTTGGCTACGGTCCCGCACACCGTTAGGCCGTCTTCCGCTCACGCCCCAACATCGTGCAGCCCGCCTCCAGTGGTGTCGCGACAGGCGTGAATGGAGGGACGAATGGAGACGTGTCGTCTTCAGCGATGAGAGTCGCTTCTGCCTTGGTGCCAATGATGGTCGAATGCGTGTTTGGCGCCGTGCAGGTGAGCGCCACAATCAGCACTGCATACGACCGAGGCACACAGGGCCCACACCCGGCATCATGGTGTGGGGAGCGATCCCCTACACTTGCTGTACACCTCTGGTGATCGTCGAGGGGACACTGAATAGTGCACGGTACATCCAAACCGTCATCGAACCCATCGTTCTACCATTCCTAGACCGGAAGGAAACTTGCTGTTCCAACACTACAATGCACGTCCGCATGTATCCCGTGCCACCCAGCGTGCTCTAGAAGGTGTAAGTCAACTACCCTGGCCAGCAAGATCTCCGGATCTGTCCCCCATTGAGCATGTTTGGGACTGGATGAAGCGTTGTCTCACGCGATCTGCACGTCCAGCACGAACGCTGGTCCAACTGAGGCGCCAGGTGGAAATGGCATGGCAAGCCGTTCCACAGGACTACATCCAGCATCTCTACGATCGTCTCCATGGGAGAATAGCAGCCTGCATTGCTGCGAAAGGTGGATATACACTGTACTAGTGCCGACATTGTGCATGCTCTGTTGCCTGTGTCTATGTGCCTGTGGTTCTGTCAGTGTGATCACGTGATGTATCTGACCCCAGGAATGTGTCAATAAAGTTTCCCCTTCCTGGTACAATGAATTCACGGTGTTCTTATTTCAATTTCCAGGAGTGTATGTCGCGTGCTTTGGTATGCGGAGACACTAAAAGCACCATAGAAGAACACAGAAGAAGCTTCTAAGTTGATGTAACAGCCAGTAAGAAGCAGTACAATTCAAGATTTAGTTATAGATTAATGACTTTGTAACATTCTTTGGTGCCTTGGACATGGGCTAGGACCTTAAGATTTTGCATGAAACGAGGACTAGCAGCCGCGTTGCACGGGAGAATGTGAAAAGTGTCACATGTAGTACAAACCTGTGAAATCCGTCCGTTTTCGTAATTTGTTAACGAATCGACTTAAAGCGAGATCGTCACATTGGCCGGTCTTCTCTGTGAAACGGTTACATTTATCGTCTGCAAAGCTATGTCGCGTGATGCGGTATGCGGAGACACTAAAAGCACCATAGTTGAACGCAGAAGAAGCTTCTAAGTTGATGTAATACCCAGTAAGAAGCAGTACAATTCAAGTTTTAGTTAACGATTATTGACTTTTTTGCCGGCTTTGGTGCTTTGACGTGAGCTAGGCACATAAGATTTTGCATGAAATGAGGACTAGCAGCCTTGTTGCATGGGAGAATGTGAGAAGTGTTCATATGTAGTAGAAACCTGAGAAATCTGTCCGTTTTCGTCATTTGTTATACAATCGACTTAAAGCTAGATCGTCACATTGGCAGCTCTTCTTCCTGAAACGGTTACATTTATCGTCTGGAAAGCTATGTCGCGTGCTGCGGTATGCGGAGACACTAAGAGCACCACAGTATAACACAGAAGTAGCTTCTAAGTTGATGTAATAGCCAGTACGAAGGGGTACAATTCAAGATTTATTTATCGATTATTGACTTTTTATCCTTCTTTGGTGCCTTGGACATGAGCTAGGACCTTAAGATTTTGCTTGAATGGAGGACTAGCAGCCGCGTTGCACGGGAGAATGTGAAAAGAGGTCATATGTAGTAAAAACCTGAGAAATCCGTCCGTTTTCCTCATTTGTTATCGAATGGACTTAAAGCCAGATCGTCATATTGGCCGCTCTTCTCTCTGAAGTGGTTACATTTACCGTCTGCAAAGCTATGTCGCGTGATGCGGTATGCGGAGACACTAAAAGCACCATAGTAGAACACAGAAAAAGCTTCTAAGTTGATGTAATAGCCAATAAGAAGCAGTTCAATTAAATTTTTAGTTATCGAGTATTGACTTTTTAATCTTCTTTGGTCCCTTGGACATGAGCTAGGACCTTAAAACTTTGCATGAAAAGAGGACTAGCAGCCGCTTTGCACGGGTGAATGGGAAAAGTGTTCATATGTAGTAAAAACCTTAGAAATCCGTCCGTTTTCGTCATTTGTTAGCAAATCGACTTAACGCCAGATCGACACATTGGCCGCTCTTCTCTCTGAAGTGGTTACATTTATCGTCTGCAAAGCTATGTCGCGTGATGCGGTATGCGGAGACACTAAAAGCACCATAGTAGAACACAGAAAAAGCTTCTAAGTTGATGTAATAGCCAATAAGAAGCAGTACAATTCAAGTTTAATTATCGATCCATGACTCTTACCCTTCATTGGTGCCTTGGAAATGAGCTAGGACTTTAAGATTTTGCCCGAAAGGTGGACTAGCAGCCGCGTTGCACGGGAGAATGTGAAAAGTGTTTATATGTAGTAAAAATCTGAGAAATCCGTCCGTTTTCGTCATTTGTTATCGAATCGACTTAAAACCAGATCGTCATATTGGCCGCTCTTCTTCCTGAAACGGTTACATTTATCGTCTGCAAAGCTATGTCGGGTGCTGCGGTATGCGGAGACACTAAAAGCACCATAGTAGAACACAGAAGAAGCTTCTAAGTTGATATAATGGCCAATAAGAAGAAGTACAAATCAAGGTTTAGTTATCGGTTATTGACTATTTACCTTTTCTTGGTGCCTTGGACATGAGCTACGACCTTATGATTTTACATGAAAGGAGGACTAGCAGCGGTGTTGCACGGGAGAATGTGAAAAGTGTTCATATGTAGTAAAAACCTTAGAAATCCGTCCGTTTTCGTCATTTGTTAACAAATCGACTTAACGCCAGATCGACACATTGGCCGCTCTTCTCTCTGAAGTGGTTACATTTATCGTCTGCAAAGCTATGTCGGTTGCTGCGGTATGCGGAGACACTAAGAGCACCACAGTATAACACAGAAGAAGCTTCTAAGTTGATGTAATAGCCAGTAAGAAGCGGTACAATTCAAGATTTATTTATCGATTATTGACTTTTTATCCTTCTTTGGTGCCTTGGACATGAGCTAGGACCTTAAGATTTTGCTTGAATGGAGGACTAGCAGCCGCGTTGCACGGGAGAATGTGAAAAGTGTTTATATGTAGTATAAATCTGAGAAATCCGTCCGTTTTCGTCATTTGTTATCCAATCGACTTAAAGCCAGATCGTCATATTGGCCGCTCTTCTTCCTGAAACGGTTACATTTATCGTCTGCAAAGCTATGTCACGTGCTGTGGTATGCGGAGACACTTAAAGCACCATAGTAGGACACAGAGGAAGCTTCTAAGTTGATGTATTAGCCAGTAAGTAGCAGTACAATTTAAGTTTTAGTTATCGATAATTGACTTTTTACCCTTCTTTGATGAGTTGAACATGAGCTAGGACCTTAAGATTCTGCATGAAAGGAGGACTAGCAGCCGTGTTGCACGGGAAGATGTGAAAAGTGTTCATATGTTGTAAAAACCTGAGAAATTTGTCCGTTTTCGTTATTTGTTATCGAATCGACTTAAAGCCAGACATCACAGTGGCCGCTCAACTCTCAGAAACGGTTACATTTATCGTCTGCAAAGCTAGGTCACGTGCTGCGGTATGCGGAGACACTAAAAGCACCATAGTAGAACACAGAAGAAGCTTTTAAGTTGATGTAATAGCCAGTAAGAAGCAGTACAATTCAAATTTTAGTTATCGATTATTGACATTTTTGCCTTCTTTGATGCCTTGGACATGAGCTAGGACTTTAAGATTTTGCATGAAAGGAGGACTAGCAGCCGTGTTGCATGGGAGAATGTGAAAAGTGTTCATATCTAGTAAAAACTCGAGAAATCCGTCCGTTTTCGTCATTTGTTATCGAATCGACTTAAAGCCAGATCGTCACATTGGCCGCTCTTCTCTCTGAAACAGTTATATTTATCGTCTGCAAAGCTATGTCACCAGCTGCGGTATGCGGAGACACTAAAAGCACCATAGCAGAACACAGAAGAAATTTCTAAGTCGGTGTAATAGCCAGTAAGAAGCAGTACAATTCAAGTTTTAATAATCGATCCATGACTTTTTCCTCTTCTTTGGTGCCTTGGAAAAGAGCTAGGACTTTACGATTTTGCATGAAAGGAGGACTAGCAGCCTCGTTGAACGGGAGAATGTAAAAAGTGTTCATATGTTGTAAAAACCTGAGAAATCCGTCCGTTTTCATCATTTGTTATCAAATCGACTTAAAGCCAGATCGTCACTTTGGCCGCTCTTCTTCCTGAAACGGTTACATTTATCGTCTGCAAAGATACACTTCTGGAAATGGAAAAAAGAACACATTGACTTAGGTGGGTCTGACACACCATACTTGCTCAGGACACTGCGAGAGGGCTGTACAAGCAATGATCAAACGCACGGCACAGCGGACACACCAGGAACCGCGGTGTTGGCCGTCGAATGGCGCTAGCTGCGCAGCATTTGTGCACCGCCGCCGTCAGTGTCAGCCAGTTTGCCGTGGCATACGGAGCTCCATCGCAGTCTTTAACACTGATAGCATGCCGCGACAGCGTGAACGTGAACCGTATGTGCAGTTGACGGACTTTGAGCGAGGGCGTATAGTGGGCTTGCGGGAGGCCGGATGGACGTACAGCCGAATTGCTCAACAGGTGGGCCCTGAGGTCTCCACAGTACATCGATGTTGTCCCCAGTAGTCGGCGGAAGATGCACGTGCCCGTAGACCTGGGACCGGACCGCAACGACGCACGGATGCACGCCAAAACCGTAGGATCCTACGCAGTGCCGTAGGTTACCGCACCGGCACTTCCCAGCAAATTAGGCACACTGTTGCTCCTGGGGTATCGGCGAGGACGCTTCGCAACCGTCTCCATGAAGCTTGGCTACGGTCCCGCACACCGTTAGGCCGTCTTCCGCTCACGCCCCAACATCGTGCAGCCCGCCTCCAGTGGTGTCGCGACAGGCGTGAATGGAGGGACGAATGGAGACGTGTCGTCTTCAGCGATGAGAGTCGCTTCTGCCTTGGTGCCAATGATGGTCGAATGCGTGTTTGGCGCCGTGCAGGTGAGCGCCACAATCAGCACTGCATACGACCGAGGCACACAGGGCCCACACCCGGCATCATGGTGTGGGGAGCGATCCCCTACACTTGCTGTACACCTCTGGTGATCGTCGAGGGGACACTGAATAGTGCACGGTACATCCAAACCGTCATCGAACCCATCGTTCTACCATTCCTAGACCGGAAGGAAACTTGCTGTTCCAACACTACAATGCACGTCCGCATGTATCCCGTGCCACCCAGCGTGCTCTAGAAGGTGTAAGTCAACTACCCTGGCCAGCAAGATCTCCGGATCTGTCCCCCATTGAGCATGTTTGGGACTGGATGAAGCGTTGTCTCACGCGATCTGCACGTCCAGCACGAACGCTGGTCCAACTGAGGCGCCAGGTGGAAATGGCATGGCAAGCCGTTCCACAGGACTACATCCAGCATCTCTACGATCGTCTCCATGGGAGAATAGCAGCCTGCATTGCTGCGAAAGGTGGATATACACTGTACTAGTGCCGACATTGTGCATGCTCTGTTGCCTGTGTCTATGTGCCTGTGGTTCTGTCAGTGTGATCACGTGATGTATCTGACCCCAGGAATGTGTCAATAAAGTTTCCCCTTCCTGGTACAATGAATTCACGGTGTTCTTATTTCAATTTCCAGGAGTGTATGTCGCGTGCTTTGGTATGCGGAGACACTAAAAGCACCATAGAAGAACACAGAAGAAGCTTCTAAGTTGATGTAACAGCCAGTAAGAAGCAGTACAATTCAAGATTTAGTTATAGATTAATGACTTTGTAACATTCTTTGGTGCCTTGGACATGGGCTAGGACCTTAAGATTTTGCATGAAACGAGGACTAGCAGCCGCGTTGCACGGGAGAATGTGAAAAGTGTCACATGTAGTACAAACCTGTGAAATCCGTCCGTTTTCGTAATTTGTTAACGAATCGACTTAAAGCGAGATCGTCACATTGGCCGGTCTTCTCTGTGAAACGGTTACATTTATCGTCTGCAAAGCTATGTCGCGTGATGCGGTATGCGGAGACACTAAAAGCACCATAGTTGAACGCAGAAGAAGCTTCTAAGTTGATGTAATACCCAGTAAGAAGCAGTACAATTCAAGTTTTAGTTAACGATTATTGACTTTTTTGCCGGCTTTGGTGCTTTGACGTGAGCTAGGCACATAAGATTTTGCATGAAATGAGGACTAGCAGCCTTGTTGCATGGGAGAATGTGAGAAGTGTTCATATGTAGTAGAAACCTGAGAAATCTGTCCGTTTTCGTCATTTGTTATAGAATCGACTTAAAGCTAGATCGTCACATTGGCAGCTCTTCTTCCTGAAACGGTTACATTTATCGTCTGGAAAGCTATGTCGCGTGCTGCGGTATGCGGAGACACTAAGAGCACCACAGTATAACACAGAAGTAGCTTCTAAGTTGATGTAATAGCCAGTACGAAGGGGTACAATTCAAGATTTATTTATCGATTATTGACTTTTTATCCTTCTTTGGTGCCTTGGACATGAGCTAGGACCTTAAGATTTTGCTTGAATGGAGGACTAGCAGCCGCGTTGCACGGGAGAATGTGAAAAGAGGTCATATGTAGTAAAAACCTGAGAAATCCGTCCGTTTTCCTCATTTGTTATCGAATGGACTTAAAGCCAGATCGTCATATTGGCCGCTCTTCTCTCTGAAGTGGTTACATTTACCGTCTGCAAAGCTATGTCGCGTGATGCGGTATGCGGAGACACTAAAAGCACCATAGTAGAACACAGAAAAAGCTTCTAAGTTGATGTAATAGCCAATAAGAAGCAGTTCAATTAAATTTTTAGTTATCGAGTATTGACTTTTTAATCTTCTTTGGTCCCTTGGACATGAGCTAGGACCTTAAAACTTTGCATGAAAAGAGGACTAGCAGCCGCTTTGCACGGGTGAATGGGAAAAGTGTTCATATGTAGTAAAAACCTTAGAAATCCGTCCGTTTTCGTCATTTGTTAGCAAATCGACTTAACGCCAGATCGACACATTGGCCGCTCTTCTCTCTGAAGTGGTTACATTTATCGTCTGCAAAGCTATGTCGCGTGATGCGGTATGCGGAGACACTAAAAGCACCATAGTAGAACACAGAAAAAGCTTCTAAGTTGATGTAATAGCCAATAAGAAGCAGTACAATTCAAGTTTAATTATCGATCCATGACTCTTACCCTTCATTGGTGCCTTGGAAATGAGCTAGGACTTTAAGATTTTGCCCGAAAGGTGGACTAGCAGCCGCGTTGCACGGGAGAATGTGAAAAGTGTTTATATGTAGTAAAAATCTGAGAAATCCGTCCGTTTTCGTCATTTGTTATCGAATCGACTTAAAACCAGATCGTCATATTGGCCGCTCTTCTTCCTGAAACGGTTACATTTATCGTCTGCAAAGCTATGTCGGGTGCTGCGGTATGCGGAGACACTAAAAGCACCATAGTAGAACACAGAAGAAGCTTCTAAGTTGATATAATGGCCAATAAGAAGAAGTACAAATCAAGGTTTAGTTATCGGTTATTGACTATTTACCTTTTCTTGGTGCCTTGGACATGAGCTACGACCTTATGATTTTACATGAAAGGAGGACTAGCAGCGGTGTTGCACGGGAGAATGTGAAAAGTGTTCATATGTAGTAAAAACCTTAGAAATCCGTCCGTTTTCGTCATTTGTTAACAAATCGACTTAACGCCAGATCGACACATTGGCCGCTCTTCTCTCTGAAGTGGTTACATTTATCGTCTGCAAAGCTATGTCGGTTGCTGCGGTATGCGGAGACACTAAGAGCACCACAGTATAACACAGAAGAAGCTTCTAAGTTGATGTAATAGCCAGTAAGAAGCGGTACAATTCAAGATTTATTTATCGATTATTGACTTTTTATCCTTCTTTGGTGCCTTGGACATGAGCTAGGACCTTAAGATTTTGCTTGAATGGAGGACTAGCAGCCGCGTTGCACGGGAGAATGTGAAAAGTGTTTATATGTAGTATAAATCTGAGAAATCCGTCCGTTTTCGTCATTTGTTATCCAATCGACTTAAAGCCAGATCGTCATATTGGCCGCTCTTCTTCCTGAAACGGTTACATTTATCGTCTGCAAAGCTATGTCACGTGCTGTGGTATGCGGAGACACTTAAAGCACCATAGTAGGACACAGAGGAAGCTTCTAAGTTGATGTATTAGCCAGTAAGTAGCAGTACAATTTAAGTTTTAGTTATCGATAATTGACTTTTTACCCTTCTTTGATGAGTTGAACATGAGCTAGGACCTTAAGATTCTGCATGAAAGGAGGACTAGCAGCCGTGTTGCACGGGAAGATGTGAAAAGTGTTCATATGTTGTAAAAACCTGAGAAATTTGTCCGTTTTCGTTATTTGTTATCGAATCGACTTAAAGCCAGACATCACAGTGGCCGCTCAACTCTCAGAAACGGTTACATTTATCGTCTGCAAAGCTAGGTCACGTGCTGCGGTATGCGGAGACACTAAAAGCACCATAGTAGAACACAGAAGAAGCTTTTAAGTTGATGTAATAGCCAGTAAGAAGCAGTACAATTCAAATTTTAGTTATCGATTATTGACATTTTTGCCTTCTTTGATGCCTTGGACATGAGCTAGGACTTTAAGATTTTGCATGAAAGGAGGACTAGCAGCCGTGTTGCATGGGAGAATGTGAAAAGTGTTCATATCTAGTAAAAACTCGAGAAATCCGTCCGTTTTCGTCATTTGTTATCGAATCGACTTAAAGCCAGATCGTCACATTGGCCGCTCTTCTCTCTGAAACAGTTATATTTATCGTCTGCAAAGCTATGTCACCAGCTGCGGTATGCGGAGACACTAAAAGCACCATAGCAGAACACAGAAGAAATTTCTAAGTCGGTGTAATAGCCAGTAAGAAGCAGTACAATTCAAGTTTTAATAATCGATCCATGACTTTTTCCTCTTCTTTGGTGCCTTGGAAAAGAGCTAGGACTTTACGATTTTGCATGAAAGGAGGACTAGCAGCCTCGTTGCACGGGAGAATGTGAAAAGTGCTCATATGTAGTAAAAACCTGAGAAAACCGTCCGTTTTCGTCATTTGTTGTCAAATCGACTTAAAGCCAGATCGGCACATTGGCCGCTCTTCTTCCCGAAACGGTTACATTTATGGTCTGCAAAGATACACTCCTGGAAATGAAAAAAAGAACACATTGACACAGGTGGGTCTGACACACCGTACTTTCTCAGGACACTGCGAGAGGGCTGTACAAGCAATGATCAAACGCACGGCACAGCAGACACACCAGGAACCGCGGTGTTGGCCGTCGAATGGCGCTAGCTGCGCAGCATTTGTGCACCGCCGCCGTCAGTGTCAGCCTGTTTGCCGTGGCATACGGAGCTCCATCGCAGTCTTTAACACTGATAGCATACCGCGACAGCGTGAACGTGAACCGTATGTGCAGTTGACGGACTTTGAGTGAGGGCGTATAGTGGGCATGCGGGAGGCCGGGTTGACGTACAGCCGAATTGCTCAACAGGTGGGCCCTGAGGTCTCCACAGTACATCGATGTTGTCGCCAGTAGTCGGCGGAAGGTGCACGTGCCCGTAGACCTGGGACCGGACCGCAACGACGCACGGATGCACGCCAAGACCGTAGGATCCTACGCAGTGCCGTAGGTGACCGCACCGCCACTTCCCAGCAAATTAGGCACACTGTTGCTCCTGGGGTATCGGCGAGGACGCTTCGCAACCGTCTCCATGAAGCTTGGCTACGGTCCCGCACACCGTTAGGCCGTCTTCCGCTCACGCCCCAACATCGTGCAGCCCGCCTCCAGTGGTGTCGCGACAGGCGTGAATGGAGGGACGAATGGAGACGTGTCGTCTTCAGCGATGAGAGTCGCTTCTGCCTTGGTGCCAATGATGGTCGAATGCGTGTTTGGCGCCGTGCAGGTGAGCGCCACAATCAGGACTGCATACGACCGAGGCACACAGGGCCCACACCCGGCATCATGGTGTGGGGAGCGATCTCCTACGCTTGCCGTACACCTCTGGTGATCGTCGAGGGGACACTGAATAGTGCACGGTACATCCAAACCGTCATCGAACCCATCGTTCTACCATTCCTAGACCGGCAAGGAAACTTGCTGTTCCAACACTACAATGCACGTCCGCATGTATCCCGTGCCACCCAACGTGCTCTAGAAGTTGTAAGTCAACTACCCTGGCCAGCAAGATCTCCGGATCTGTCCCCCATTGAGCATGTTTGGGACTGGATGAAGCGTTGTCTCACGCGATCTGCACGTCCAGCACGAACGCTGGTCCAACTGAGGCGCCAGGTGGAAATGGCATGGCAAGCCGTTCCACAGGACTACATCCAGCATCTCTACGATCGTCTCCATGGGAGAATAGCAGCCTGCATTGCTGCGAAAGGTGGATATAAACTGTACTAGTGCCGACATTGTGCATTCTCTGTTGCCTGTGTCTATGTGCCTGTGGTTCTGTCAGTGTGATCATGTGATGTATCTGACCCCAGGAATGTGTCAATAAAGTTTCCCCTTCCTGGTACAATGAATTCACGGTGTTCTTATTTCAATTTCCAGGAGTGTATGTCGCGTGCTTTGGTATGCGGAAACACTAAAAGCACCATAGAAGAACACAGAAGAAGCTTCTAAGTTGATGTAACAGCCAGTAAGAAGCAGTACAATTCAAGATTTACTTATAGATTATTGACTTTTTAAAATTCTTTGGTGCCTTGTACATGGGCTAGGACCTTAAGATTTTGCATGAAACGAGGACTAGCAGCCGCGTTGCGCGGGAGAATGTGAAAAGTGTCATATGTAGTACAAACCTGTGAAATCCGTCCGTTTTCGTAATTTGTTAACGAATCGACTTAAAGCCAGATCGTCACATTGGCCGGTCTTCTCTGTGAAACGGTTACATTTATCGTCTGCAACGCTATGTCGCGTGATGCGGTATGCGGAGACACTAAAAGCACCATAGAACAACACAGAAGAAGCTTCTAAGTTGAAGTAATAGCCAGTAAGAAGCAGTACAATTCAAGTTTTAGTTAACGATTATTGACTTTTTTGCCGGCTTTGGTGCCTTTGACGTGAGCTGGGCACATAATATTTTGAATGAAAGGAGGACTAGCAGCCTTGTTGCATGGGAGAATGTGAGAAATGTTCATATGTAGTAGAAACCTGAGAAATCAGTCCGTTTTCGTCATTTGTTATCGAATCGACTTAAAGCTAGATCGTCACATTGGCAGCTCTTCTTCCTGAAACGGTTACATTTATCGTCTGCAAAGCTATGTCGCGTGCTGCGGTATGCGGAGACACTAAGAGCACCACAGTATAACACAGAAGAAGCTTCTAAGTTGATGTAATAGCCAGTACGATGCGGTACAATTTAAGATTTATTGATCGATTATTGACTTTTTATCCTTCTTTGGTGCCTTGGACATGAGCTAGGACCTTAAGATTTTGCTTGAAATGAGGACTAGCAGCCGCGTTGCACGGGAGAATGTGAAAAGTGTTCATATGTAGTAAAAACCTGAGAAATCCGTCCGTTTTCGTCATTTGTTATCGAATCGACTAAAAGCCAGATCGTTACATTGGCGGCTCTTCTCTGTGAAACGATTACATTCATCGTCTGCAAAGTTATGTCACGTGCTGCGGTATGCGGAGACACTAAAAGCATCATAGTAGAAAACAGAAGAAGCTTCCACGTTGATGTAATACCCAGTAAGAAGCAGTTCAATTAAATTTATTGTTTATCGATTCTTGACTTTTTACCCTTCTTTGGTTCCTTGGACATGAGCTAGGACCTTAAGATTTTGCATGAAAGGAGGACTAGCAGCCGTTTTGCTCGGGAGGATGTGAGAAGTGTTTATATGTTGTAAAAGCCTGAGAACTCCGTCCGTTTTCTACATTTGTTAACGAATCGTCTTAAAGCCACATCGTCTCACTGGCCGCTCTTCGCACTGAAACGGTTACATTTATCGTCTGCAAAGCTATGTCGCGTGCTGCGGTATGCGGATACACTAAAAGCACCACTGTAGAACACAGAAGAAGCTTCTAAGTTGATGTAATAGCCAGAAACAAGCAGTACAATTCAAGATTTAGTTATCGATTATTGAATTTTTATCCATCTTTTGTGCCTTGGACATGAGCTACTACCTTAAGATTTTGCATGAAAGGAGGACTAGCAGCCGCGTGGCACGGGAGAATGTGAAAAGCGTTCATATGTAGTAAAAACCTGAGAAATCCGTCCGTTTTCGTCATTTATCATCGAATCGACTTAAAGCCAGATCGTCACATTGGCCGCTCTTCTCTCTGAAACGGTTACATTTATCGTCTGCAAAGCTATGTCGGGTGCTGCGGTATGCGGAGACACTAAAAGCACCATAGCAGAACACAGAAGAAGCTTCTAAGTTGATGTAATAGCCAATAAGAAGCAGTACAATTCAAGTTTTAGTTATCGATTTTTGACTCTTTACCCTTCCTTGGTGCCTTGGACATGAGCTAGGACCTTAAGATTTTACATGAAAGGAGGACTAGCAGCCGTGTTGCACAGGAAGATGTGAAAAGTGTTCATATGTTGTAAAAACCTGAGAAATCTGTCCGTTTTCGTCATTTGTTATCAAATCGACTTAAAGCCAGGTCGTCACATTGGCCGCTCTTCACTCTGAAACGGTTACATTTATCGTCTGCAAAGCTATGTCGGTTGCTGCGGTATGCGGAGACACTAAAAGCACCATAGTAGAACACAGAAGAAGCTTCTAAGTTGATGTAACAGCCAGTAAGAAGAAGTACAATTTAAGTTTTAGTTATCGATTATTGACCGTTTACCTTTCCTTGGTGCCTTGGACATGAGCTAGGACCTTAAGATTTTGCCTGGAAGGAGGAATGGCAGCCGCGTTGCACGGGAAAAAGTGAAAAGTGTTCATATGTAGTAAAAACCTGAGGAATCCGTCCGTTTTCGTCATTTGTTAACTAATCGAAATAGAGCCAGATCGTCTCATTGGCCGCTCCTCTCACTGAAACGGTTACATTTATCGTCTGCAAAGCTATGTCGCGTGCTGCGGTATGCGGATACACTAAAAGCACCACAGTAGAACACAGAAGAAGCTTCTAAGTTCATGTAATAGCCAGTAAGAAGCAGTACAATTCAAGTTTCATTTATCGATTATTGACTTTTTACCCTTCTTTGGTGCCTTGCAAAAGAGCTACGAATTTAAGATTTAGCATGAAAGGAGGACTAGCAGCCTCGTTGCACGGGAGAATGTGAAAAGTGTTCATATGTAGTAAAAACCTAAGAAAACCGTCCGTTTTCGTCATTTGTTATCAAATCGACTTAAAGCCAGATCGTCCCATTGGCCGCTCTTCACTCTGAAACGGTTACATTTATCATCTGCAAAGCTATGTCGGTTGCTGCGGTATGCGGATACACATAAAAGCACCATAGTAGAACACAGAAGAAGCTTCTAAGTTGATGTAACAGCCAGTAAGAAGCAGTACAATTTAAGTTTTAGTTATTGATGATTGACTTTTTACCCTTCTTTGATGAGTTGAACATGAGCTAGGACGTTAAGATTTTGCATGAAAGGAGGACTACCAGCCGTGTTGCACGGGAAGATGTGAATAGTGTTCATATGTTGTAAAAACCTGAAAAATTTGTCCGTTTTTGTCATTTGTTATCGAATCGACTTGAAGCCAGATCGTCACATTGGCCACTCTTCTCTCTGAAACAGTTACATTTATCGTCTGCAAAGCCATGACTCGTGCTGCACTACGCGGCGACACTAAAAGCACCACAGTAGAACACAGAAGAAGCTTCTAACTTGATGTAATAGCCAGTAAGAAGCAGTACAATTCAAGTTTTAGTTATCGATCCATGACTTTTTACCCTTCTTTTGTACCGTGGAAATGAGTTAGGACTTTAAGATTTTGCATGAAAGGAGGACTAGCAGCCGCGTTGCACGGGAGAATGTGAAAAGTGTTCATATCTAGTAAAAACCTGATAAATCCGTCCGTTTTCGTCATTTGTTATCGAATCGACTAAAAGCCAGATCGTCACATTAGCCGCTCTTCTCTGTGGAACGGTTACATTTATCGTCTGCAAAGTTATGTCACGTGCTGCGGTATGCGGAGACACTAAAAGCATCATAGTAGAACACAGAAGAAGCTTCCACGTTGATGTAATAACCAGTAAGAAGCAGTTCTATTAAATTATTATTTATCGATTATTGACTTTTTACCCTTCTTTGGTCCCTTCGACATGAGCTAGGACCTTAAGATGTTAAATGAAAAAAGGACTAGCAGCCGCGTTGCACGGGAGAAAGTGAAAAGTGTTCATATGTAGTAAAAACCTGCGAATTCCGTCTGTTTTCGTCATTTGTTAACGAATCGACTTAAAGCCAGATCGGCACGTTGGCCGCTCTTCTCACTGAAACGGTTACATTTATCGTCTGCAAAGCTATGTTGGGTGCTGCGGAATGCGGAGACACTAAAAGACCATAGTAGAACACAGAAGATGCTTCTAAGTTGATGTAATAGCCAGTAAGAAGCAGTACAATTAGTGTTTCTGTTATCGATTATTGTTTTTTTTTGTCCTTCCTTGGTGCCTTGGAAATGAGCTAGGACCTTAAGATTTTGCATGAAAGGAGGACTAGCAGCCGCGTTGCACGGGAGAAAGTGAAAAGTGTTCATATGTAGTAAAAACCTGAGAAAACAGTCCGTTTTCGTCATTTGTTAACAAATCGACTTAAAGCCAGATCGTCTTATTGGCAGCTCTTCTCACTGAAACGGTTACATTTATCGTCTGCAAAGCTATGTCGCGTGCTGCGGTATGCGGATACACTAAAAGCACCACAGTAGAACACAGAAGAAGCTTCTAAGTTGACGTAATAGCCAGTGAGAAGCAGAACAATTCAAGTCTTAGTTTTCGATTATTGCCTTTTTACCCTTCTTTGGTGCATTGGACATGAGCTAGGACCTTCAGATTTTGCGTGAAAGGAAGACTAGCAGCCGCGTTGCATGGAAAAATGTGAAAAGTGTTCATATGTAGTAAAAACTTGAGAAATCCGTCCGTTTTGGTCATTTGTTATCGAATCGACTTAAAGACAGATCGTTACATTTGCCGCCCTTCTCTCTGAAACGGTTACATTTATCGTCTGCAAAGCTATGTCACGTGCTGCGGTATGCGGAGACACTAAAAGCACCATAGTAGAACACAGACGATGCTTCTAAGTTGATGTAATAGCCAGTAAGAAGCAGTACAATTCAAGTCTTACTTTTCGATTAGTGACTTTTTACCCTTCTTTGGTGCCTTGGACATGACCTAGGACCTTACGATTCTGCATGAAAGGATCACTAGCAGCCGCGTTGCATGGGAAAATGTGAAAAGTGTTCATATGTAGTAAAAACCTGAGAAATCCGTCCGTTTTGGCCATTTGTTATCGAATCGACTTAAAGCCAGATCGTTAGATTGGTCGTTCTTCTCTCTGAAACGGTTACATTTATCGTCTGCAAAGCTATGTCACGTGCTGCGGTATGCGGAGACACTAAAAGCACCATAGTAGAACACAGGAGAAGCTTATAAGTTGGTGTAATAGCCAGTAAGAAGCAGTACAATTTAAGTTTTAGTTTTCGATTATACCATTTACCTTTCTTTGGTGCCTTGGACATGAGCTAGGACCTTAAGATTTTGCATGAAAGGAGGACTAGCAGCCGTGTTGCACGGGAGGATGTGAAAAGTGTCCATATGTTAGAAAACCTGAGAAATCCATCCGTTTTCGTCATTTGTTATCGAATCGACTTAAAGCTAGATCGTCACATTTGCCGCTCTTCTCTCTGAAACGGTTACATTTATTGTCTGCAAAGCTATGTCGCGTTCTGCGGTATGCGGAGACACTAAAAGCACCATAGTAAGTTGATGTAATATTCAGTAAAAAGCAGTAAAATTCAAGTTTTACTTATCGATTATTGACTTTTTTGCCTTCTTTGGTGCCTTTGATATGAGCTAGGACCTTAAGACTTTGCATGAAAGGACGACTAGCTGCCCCGTTGCATGGGAAAATGTGAAAAGTTTTCATATGTAGTAAAAACCTGAGAAATCCGTCCGTTATCGTTATTTGTTATCGAATCGACCTAAAGCCAGCTCGTCACATTGGCCGCTCTTCTCTCTGAAACGGTTACATTTATCGTCTGCAAAGCTATGTTGGGTGCTGCGGAATGCGGAGACACTAAAAGACCATAGTAGAACACAGAAGATGCTTCTAAGTTGATGTAATAGCCAGTAAGAAGCCGTACAATTAGTGTTTTTGTTAACGATTATTGTTTTTTTTTTGTCCTTCCTTGGTGCCTTGGAAATGAGCTAGGACCTTAAGATTTTGCATGAATGGAGGACTAGCAGCCGCGTTGCACGGGAGAAAGTGAAAAGTGTTCATATGTAGTAAAAACCTGAGAAAACAGCCCGGTTTCGTCATTTGTTAACAAATCGACTTAGAGCCAGATCGTCTCATTGGCCATTCTTCTCACTGAAACGGTTACATTTATCGTCTGCAAAGCTATGTCGCGTGCTGCGGTATGCGGATACACTAAAAGCACCACAGTAGAACACAGAAGAAGCTTCTAAGTTGACGTAATAGCCAGTAAGAAGCAGTACAATTCAAGTCTTAGTTTTCGATTATTGACTTTTTACCCTTCTTTTGTGCCGTGGAAATGAGTTAGGACTTTAAGATTTTGCATGAAAGGAAAACTAGCAGCCGCGTTGCACGGGAGAATGTGAAAAGTGTTCATATGTAGTAAAAACCTGCGAATTCCGTCCGTTTTCGTCATTTGTTAACGAATCGACTTAAAGCCAGATCGTCACATTGGCCGCTCTTCTGTCTGAAACGGTTACATTTATCGTCTGCAAAGCTATGTCTCGTGCTGCGGGATGCGGAGACACTAAAAGCACCATAGTAGAACGCAGAAGAAGCTACTAAGTTGATATAATAGCCAGTAGGAAGCAGTACAATTCAAGTTTTAGTTAACGATTATTGACTTTTTTGCCTTCTTTGGTGCCTTGAACATGAGCTAGGGCCATAAGATTTTGCATGAAAGGAGGACTAGCAGAATCGTTGCATGGGAAAATGTGACAAGTGTTCATATGTAGTAAAAATCTGAGAAATCCGTCCGTTTTCGTCATTTGTTATCGAATCGACTTATAGCCAGATCGGCACATTGGCCGCTCTTCTCACTGTAACGGTTACTTTTATCGTCTGCAAAGCTATGTCGCGAGCTGCGATAAACGGGTACACTAAAAGCACCTCAGTAGAACACAGAAGAAGCTTCTAAGTTGATGTCATAGCCAGTAAGAAGCAGTACAATTTAAGTTTTAGTTTTCGATTATACCTTTTACCCTTCTTTGGTGCCTTGGACATGAGCTAGGACCTTAAAATTTTGCATGAAAGGAGGACTAGCAGCCGTTTTGCACGGGAGGATGTGAACAGTGTCCATATGTTATAAAACCTGAGAAATCCGTCCGTTTTCGTCATTTGTTATCGAATCGACTTAAAGCTAGATCGTCACATTTGCGCTCTTTTCTCTGAAACGGTTACATTTATCGTCTGCAAAGCTATGTCGCGTTCTGCGGTATGCGGAGACACTAAATGCACCATAGTAAGTTGATGTAATAGCCAGTAAAAAGCAGTAAAATTCAAGTTTTACTTATCGATTATTGACTTTTTTGCCTTCTTTGGTGCCTTTGACATGAGCTAGGACCTTAAGATTTTCCATGAAAGGAGGACTAGCAGCCGCGTTGCATGGGAAAATATGAAAAGTTTTCATATGTAGTAAAAACCTGAGAAATCCGTCCATTATCGTCATTTGTTATCGAATCGACTTAAAGCCAGATTGTCACATTGGCCGCTCTTCTCACTGAAACGGTTACTTTTATCGTCTGCAAAGCTATGTCGCGAGCTGCGATAAACGGGTACACTAAAAGCACCTCAGTAGAACACAGAAGAAGCTTCTAAGTTGAAGTAACAGCCAGTAAGAAGCAGTACAATTTAAGTTTTAGTTATTGATTATTGACTTTTTACCCTTCTTTGATGAGTTGAACATGAGCTAGGACGTTAAGATTTTGCATGAAAGGAGGACTACCAGCCGTGTTGCACGGGAAGATGTGAAAAGTGTTCATATGTTGTAAAAACCTGAAAAATTTGTCCGTTTTTGTCATTTGTTATCGAATCGACTTGAAGCCAGATCGTCACATTGGCCACTCTTCTCTCTGAAACAGTTACATTTATCGTCTGCAAAGCCATGTCTCGTGCTGCACTACGCGGCGACACTAAAAGCACCACAGTAGAACACAGAAGAAGCTTCTAACTTGATGTAATAGCCAGTAAGAAGCAGTACAATTCAAGTTTTAGTCATCGATCCATGACTTTTTACCCTTCTTTTGTACCATGGAAATGAGTTAGGACTTTAAGATTTTGCATGAAAGGAGGACTAGCAGCCGCGTTGCACGGGAGAATGTGAAAAGTGTTCATATGTAGTAAAAACCTGAGAAATCCGTCTGATTTCGTCATTTGTTATGGAATCGACTTAAAGCCAGATCGTCACATTGGCATCTCTTTTTCCTGAAACGGTTACATTTATCGCGGGCTTTGGTATGTGGAAACACTAAAAGCACCATAGAAGAACACAGAAGAAGCTTCTAAGTTGATGTAACAGCCAGTAAGAAGCAGTACAATTCAAGATTTAGTTATATATTATTGACTTTTTACCCTTCTTTGGTGCCTTGGACATGAGCTAGGACCTTAAGATTTTGCTTGAAAGGAGGACTAGCAGCCGCGTTGCACGAGAGAATGTGAAAAGTGTTCATATCTAGTAAAAACCTGATAAATCCGTCCGTTTTCGTCATTTGTTATATAATCGACTAAAAGCCAGATCGTCACATTAGCCGCTCTTCTCTGTGGAACGGTTACATTTATCGTCTGCAAAGTTATGTCACGTGCTGCGGTATGCGGAGACACTAAAAGCATCATAGTAGAACACAGAAGAAGCTTCCACGTTGATGTAATAACCAGTAAGAAGCAGTTCTATTAAATTATTATTTATCGATTATTGACTTTTTACCCTTCTTTGGTCCCTTCGACATGAGCTAGGACCTTAAGATGTTAAATGAAAAAAGGACTAGCAGCCGCGTTGCACGGGAGAAAGTGAAAAGTGTTCATATGTAGTAAAAACCTGCGAATTCCGTCTGTTTTCGTCATTTGTTAACGAATCGACTTAAAGCCAGATCGGCACGTTGGCCGCTCTTCTCACTGAAACGGTTACTTTTATCGTCTGCAAAGCTATGTCGCGAGCTGCGATAAACGGGTACACTAAAAGCACCTCAGTAGAACACAGAAGAAGCTTCTAAGTTGATGTAATAGCCAGTAAGAAGCAGTACAATTCAAGTTTTAGTTATCGATTATTGACTTTTTACCCTTCTTTGGTGCCTTGGACATAAGCTAGGACCTTAAGATTTTGCATGAATGGAGGACTAGCAGCCGCGTTGCACGGGAGAATGTGACAAGTGTTAGTGTGTAGTAAAAACCTGAGAAATCCGTCCGTTATCGTCATTTGTTATCGAAACGACTTAAAGCCAGATCGTCACATTGGCCGCTCTTCTCTCTGAAACGGTTACATTTATCGTCTGCAAAGCTATGTTGGGTGCTGCGGAATGCGGAGACACTAAAAGACCATAGTAGAACACAGAAGATGCTTCTAAGTTGATGTAATAGCCAGTAAGAAGCAGTACAATTAGTGTTTCTGTTATCGATTATTGTTTTTTTTTTGTCCTTCCTTGGTGCCTTGGAAATGAGCTAGGACCTTAAGATTTTGCATGAAAGGAGGACTAGCAGCCGCGTTGCACGGGAGAAAGTGAAAAGTGTTCATATGTAGTAAAAACCTGAGAAAACAGTCCGTTTTCGTCATTTGTTAACAAATCGACTTAAAGCCAGATCGTCTTATTGGCAGCTATTCTCACTGAAACGGTTACATTTATCGTCTGCAAAGCTATGTCGCGTGCTGCGGTATGCGGATACACTAAAAGCACCACAGTAGAACACAGAAGAAGCTTCTAAGTTGACGTAATAGCCAGTAAGAAGCAGAACAATTCAAGTCTTAGTTTTCGATTATTGACTTTTTACCCTTCTTTGGTGCATTGGACATGAGCTAGGACCTTCAGATTTTGCGTGAAAGGAAGACTAGCAGCCGCGTTGCATGGAAAAATGTGAAAAGTGTTCATATGTAGTAAAAACCTGAGAAATCCGTCTGATTTCGTCATTTGTTATCGAATCGACTTAAAGACAGATCGTTACATTGGCCGCCCTTCTCTCTGAAACGGTTACATTTATCGTCTGCAAAGCTATGTCACGTGCTGCGGTATGCGGAGACACTAAAAGCACCATAGTAGAACACAGACGATGCTTCTAAGTTGATGTAATAGCCAGTAAGAAGCAGTACAATTCAAGTCTTACTTTTCGATTAGTGACTTTTTACCCTTCTTTGGTGCCTTGGACATGACCTAGGACCTTGCGATTCTGCATGAAAGGATCACTAGCAGCCGCGTTGCATGGGAAAATGTGAAAAGTGTTCATATGTAGTAAAAACCTGAGAAATCCGTCCGTTTTGGCCATTTGTTATCGAATCGACTTAAAGCCAGATCGTTAGATTGGTCGTTCTTCTCTCTGAAACGGTTACATTTATCGTCTGCAAAGCTATGTCACGTGCTGCGGTATGCGGAGACACTAAAAGCACCATAGTAGAACACAGGAGAAGCTTATAAGTTGGTGTAATAGCCAGTAAGAAGCAGTACAATTTAAGTTTTAGTTTTCGATTATACCATTTACCTTTCTTTGGTGCCTTGGACATGAGCTAGGACCTTAAGATTTTGCATGAAAGGAGGACTAGCAGCCGTGTTGCACGGGAGGATGTGAAAAGTGTCCATATGTTAGAAAACCTGAGAAATCCATCCGTTTTCGTCATTTGTTATCGAATCGACTTAAAGCTAGATCGTCACATTTGCCGCTCTTCTCTCTGAAACGGTTACATTTATTGTCTGCAAAGCTATGTCGCGTTCTGCGGTATGCGGAGACACTAAAAGCACCATAGTAAGTTGATGTAATATTCAGTAAAAAGCAGTAAAATTCAAGTTTTACTTATCGATTATTGACTTTTTTGCCTTCTTTGGTGCCTTTGATATGAGCTAGGACCTTAAGACTTTGCATGAAAGGACGACTAGCTGCCCCGTTGCATGGGAAAATGTGAAAAGTTTTCATATGTAGTAAAAACCTGAGAAATCCGTCCGTTATCGTTATTTGTTATCGAATCGACCTAAAGCCAGCTCGTCACATTGGCCGCTCTTCTCTCTGAAACGGTTACATTTATCGTCTGCAAAGCTATGTTGGGTGCTGCGGAATGCGGAGACACTAAAAGACCATAGCAGAACACAGAAGATGCTTCTAAGTCGATATAATAGCCAGTAAGAAGCCGTACAATTAGTGTTTTTGTTATCGATTATTGTTTTTTTTTTGTCCTTCCTTGGTGCCTTGGAAATGAGCTAGGACCTTAAGATTTTGCATGAAAGGAGGACTAGCAGCCGCGTTGCACGGGAGAAAGTGAAAAGTGTTCATATGTAGTAAAAACCTGAGAAAACAGTCCGTTTTCGTCATTTGTTAACAAATCGACTTAGAGCCAGATCGTCTCATTGGCCACTCTTCTCACTGAAACGGTTACATTTATCGTCTGCAAAGCTATGTCGCATGCTGCGGTATGCGGATACACTAAAAGCACCACAGTAGAACACAGAAGAAGCTTCTAAGTTGACGTAATAGCCAGTAAGAAGCAGTACAATTCAAGTCTTAGTTTTCGATTATTGACTTTTACCCTTCTTTTGTGCCGTGGAAATGAGTTAGGACTTTAAGATTTTGCATGAAAGGAGGACTAGCAGCCGCGTTGCACGGGAGAATGTGAAAAGTGTTCATATGTAGTAAAAACCTGAGAAATCCGTCTGATTTCGTCATTTGTTATGGAATCGACTTAAAGCCAGATCGTCACATTGGCCGCTCTTCTTCCTGAAACGGTTACATTTATCGCGTGCTTTGGTATGCGGAAATACTAAAAGCACCATAGAAGAACACAGAAGAAGCTTCTAAATTGATGTAACAGCCAGTAAGAAGCAGTAAAATTCAAGATTTAGTTATATATTATTGACTTTTTACCCTTCTTTGGTGCCTTGGACATGAGCTAGGACCTTAAGATTTTGCTTGAAAGGAGGACTAGCAGCCGCGTTGCACGGGAGAATGTGAAAAGTGTTCATATCTAGTAAAAACCTGAGAAATCCGTCTGATTTCGTCATTTGTTATCGAATCGACTAAAAGCCAGAACGTCACATTGGCCGCTCTTCTCTGTGGAACGGTTACATTTATCGTCTGCAAAGTTATGTCACGTGCTGCGGTATGCGGAGACACTAAAAGCATCATAGTAGAACACAGAAGAAGCTTCCACGTTGATGTAATACCCAGTAAGAAGCAGTTCAATTAAATTATTATTTATCGATTATTGACTTTTTACCCTTGTTTGGTCCCTTCGACATGAGCTAGGACCTTAAGATGTTAAATGAAAAGAGGACTAGCAGCCGCGTTGCACGGG
Organism: Schistocerca gregaria; assembly: GCF_023897955.1. Taxonomy (NCBI): domain Eukaryota; kingdom Metazoa; phylum Arthropoda; class Insecta; order Orthoptera; family Acrididae; genus Schistocerca; species Schistocerca gregaria. The sequence goes on along the minus strand of NW_026061756.1, from coordinate 355,014 downwards.
AGAAAGTGAAAAGTGTTCATATGTAGTAAAAACCTGCGAATTCCGTCCGTTTTCGTCATTTGTTAACGAATCGACTTAAAGCCAGATCGTCACATTGGCCGCTCTTCTGTCTGAAACGGTTACATTTATCGTCTGCAAAGCTATGTCTCGTGCTGCGGGATGCGGAGACACTAAAAGCACCATAGTAGAACGCAGAAGAAGCTACTAAGTTGATGTAATAGCCAGTAGGAAGCAGTACAATTCAAGTTTTAGTTAACGATTATTGACTTTTTTGCCTTCTTTGGTGCCTTGAACATGAGCTAGGGCCATAAGATTTTGCATGAAAGGAGGACTAGCAGAATCGTTGCATGGTAAAATGTAAAAAGTGTTCATATGTAGTAAAAATCTGAGAAATCCGTCCGTTTTCGTCATTTGTTATCGAATCGACTTATAGCCAGATCGGCACATTGGCCGCTCTTCTCACTGAAACGGTTACTTTTATCGTCTGCAAAGCTATGTCGCGAGCTGCGATAAACGGGTACACTAAAAGCACCTCAGTAGAACACAGAAGAAGCTTCTAAGTTGATGTAATAGCCAGTAAGAAGCAGTACAATTTAAGTTTTAGTTTTCGATTATACCTTTTACCCTTCTTTGGTGCCTTGGACATGAGCTAGGACCTTAAAATTTTGCATGAAAGGAGGACTAGCAGCCGTTTTGCACGGGAGGATGTGAACAGTGTCCATATGTTATAAAACCTGAAAAATCCGTCCGTTTTCGTCATTTGTTATCGAATCGACTTAAAGCTAGATCGTCACATTTGCGCTCTTTTCTCTGAAACGGTTACGATTATCGTCTGCAAAGCTATGTCGCGTTCTGCGGTATGCGGAGACACTAAATGCACCATAGTAAGTTGATGTAATAGCCAGTAAAAAGCAGTAAAATTCAAGTTTTACTTATCGATTATTGACTTTTTTGCCTTCTTTGGTGCCTTTGACATGAGCTAGGACCTTAAGATTTTCCATGAAAGGAGGACTAGCAGCCACGTTGCATGGGAAAATATGAAAAGTTTTCATATGTAGTAAAAACCTGAGAAATCCGTCCATTATCGTCATTTGTTATCGAATCGACTTAAAGCCAGATTGTCACATTGGCCGCTCTTCTCTCTGAAACGGTTACATTTATCGTCTGCAAAGCTATGTTGGGTGCTGCGGAATGCGGAGACACTAAAAGACCATAGTAGAACACAGAAGATGCTTCTAAGTTGATGTAATAGCCAGTACGAAGCAGTGCAATTAGTGTTTTTGTTATCGATTATTGTTTTTTTTTGTCCTTCCTTGGTGCCTTGGAAATGAGCTAGGACCTTAAGATTTTGCATGAAAGGAGGACTAGCAGCCACGTTGCACGGGAGAATGTGAAAAGTGTTCAAATGTAGTAAAAATCTGAGAGATCCGTCCGGTTTCTTCATTTGTTATCAAATCGACTTAAAGCCAGATCATCACATTGGCCGCTCTTCTCTCTGAAACGGTAAAATTTATCGTCTGCAAAGCTATGTCGGTTACTGCGGTACGCTTACACACTATACACACTAAATGCACAATAGTAGAACACAGAGGTAGCTTCTAAGTTTAAATAATAGCCAGTAGTAAGCAGTACAATTTAAGTTTTAGTTATCGATTATTGACTTCTTAACCTGCTTTGGTGCCTTAGACATGAGCTAGGACTTAAAGGTTTTGCATGAAAGCAGGACTAGCAGCCGCGTTGCACGGGAGAATGTGAAAAGTGTTCATATGTAGTAAAAACCTGAGAAATCCGTCCGTTTTCGTCATTTGTTATCGAATCGACTTAAAGCCATATCGTTACATTGGCCGCTCTTCTCCTGAAACGGTTATATTTATCGTCTGCAAACATATGTCATGTGCTGCGGTATGCGGAGACACTAAAAGCACCATAGTAGAACACAGAAGATGCATCTAAGTTGATGTAATAGCCAGTAAGAATCAGGACAATTCAATTTTTAGTTATCGATCCATTACTTTTTACCCTTCTATGTTCCCTTGGAAATGAGCTAGGACTTTACGATTTTGCATGAAAAGAGGAATAGCAGCCGCGTTGCGCGGGAGAATGTGAAAAGTGATCATATGTACAAAAACCTGAGAAAACAGTCCGTTTTCGTCATTTGTTAACAAATCGACTTTAAGCCAGATCGTCACTCTGGCCGCCCTTCTCTCTGAAACGGTTACATTTACCGTCTGCAAAGCTATGTCACGTGCTTCGGTATGCGTAGACACTAAAAGCACCATAGTAGAACACAGAAGAAGCTTCTAAGTTGATGTAATAGCCAGTAAGAAGCAGTACAATTCAAGTTTTAGTTATCGATCCATGACTTTTTACCCTTCTTTGGTGCCTTGGAAATGAGCTAGGACTTTAAGATTTTGCATGAAAGGATGACTAGCAGCCGCGTTGCGCGGGAGAATGTGAAAAGTGTACGTGTGTAGTAAAAACCTGAGAAATCCGTCCGTTTTCGTCATTTGTTATCGATCGACTTAAAGCCAGATCGTCACATTGGCCGCTCTTCTCTCTGAAACGGTAACATTTATCGTCTGCAAAGCTGTGTCGCGTCATGCGGTATGCGGAGACACTAAAAGCACCATAGTAGAACACAGAAGAAGCTTCTAAGTTGATGTAATAGCCAGTAAAAAGCAGTACAATTCAAGATTTAGTTATCGATTAATGACTTTTTACCCTTCTTTGGTGCCTTGGACATGAGCTAGGACCTTAAGATTTTGCATGAAAGGAGGACAAGCAGCCGCGTTGCACGGGAGAATGTGAAAAGTGTTCATATGTAGTACAAACCTGAGAAATCACTCCGTTTTCGTCATTTGTTAACGAATCGACTTAGAACCAGATCGTCTCATTGGCTGCTCTTTTCACTGAAACGGTTACATTTATCGTCAGCAAAGCTATGTCGGTTGCTGCGGTATTCGGAGACACTAATCGCACCATAGTACAACACAGAAGAAGCTTCTAAGTTTAAGTAATAGCCTGTAAGGAGCAGTACAATTTAAGTTTTAGTTATCGATTATTGACTTTTTACCCTTCCTTTGTGCCTTGGACATGAGCTAGGATCTTCAGATTTTGCATGAAAGGAGGACTAGCAGCCGCGTTGCACGGGAGAATGTGAAAAGTGTTCATACGTAGTAAAAACCTGAGAAATCCGTCCGTTTTCGTCATTTGTTAACGAATCTACTTAACGCCAGATCGACACATTGGGCGCTCTTCTCTCTGAAACGGTTACATTTATCGTCTGCAAAGCTATGTCGCGTGCTGCGATGTGCGGAGACACTAAAAGCATCACATTAGAACGCAGAAGAAGCTTCTAAGTTGATGTAATAGCCAGTAAGAAGCAGTACAGTCCAAGTTTTAGTTAACGATTATAGACTTTTTGGCATTGTTTGGTGCCTTGGACATGAGCTAGGTCCTTAAGATTTTGCATGACAGAAGGACAAGCAGCCGCGTTGCACGAGATAATGTGAAAAGTATTCAAATGTAGTAAAAACCTGAGAAATCCGTCCGGTTTCTTCATTTGTTATCGAATCGACTTAAAGCCAGATCGTCACATTGGCCGCTCTTCTTCCTGAAACGGTTACATTTATCGTCTGCAAAGCTATGACGCTTACTGCGGTACGCGGAAACACTAAAAGCACCATAGTAGAACACAGAGGAAGCTTCTAAATTTAATTATTAAGCCAGTAATAAGCACTACAATTTAAGTTTTAGTTATTGATTATTGACTTTTTACCCTTCCTTGGTGACTTGGAAATGAGCTAGGACCTTAAGATTTTGCATGAAAGGAGGACTAGCAGCCGCGTTGCAAGGGAGAAAGTGAAAATTGTTCACATGTAGCAAAACCTGAGAAATCAGTCCGTTTTCGTCATTTGTTATCGAATCGACTTAAAGCCAGATCGTCACATTGGCCGCTCGTCTCTCTGAAACGGATACATTTATCGTCAGCAAAGCTATGTCTGGCGCTGCGGAATGCGGAGACACTAAAAGCACCATAGTAGAACACAGAAGAAGCTTCTAAGTAAATGTAATAGCCAGTAAGAAGCAGTACAATTCAAGCTTTTGTTATCGATCCATGAATTTTTACCCTTCTTAGGTGCCTTGGAAATGAGCTAGGACTTTAAGATTTTGCATGAAAGGAGGACTAGGAGCCGCGTTCCACGGGAGGATGTGAAAAGTGTTCGTGTCTAGTAAAAACCTGAGAAATCAGTCCGTTTCCGTCATTTGTTAACGAATCGACTGAGAGCCAGATCGTCTCGTTGGCCGCTCATCTCTCTGAAACGGTTACATTTATCGTCTGCAAAGCTATGTCGCGTGATGCGGTATGCAGAGACACTAAAAGCACCATAGTAGAACACAGAGGAAGCTTCTAAATTTAATTAATAGCCAGTAATAAGAACTACAATTTAAGTTTTAGTTATTGATTATTGACTTTTTACCCTTCCTTGGTGCCTTGGAAATGAGCTAGGACCTTAAGATTTTGCATGAAAGGAGGACTAGCAGCCGCGTTGCACGGGAGAAAGTGAAAAGTGTTAATATGTAGTACAAACCTGAGAAATCACTCCGTTTTGTCATTTGTTATCGAATCGACTTAAAGCCAGATCGTCACATTGGCCGCTCTTATCTCTGAAAAGGTTACATTTATCGTCTGCAAAGTTATGTCACGTGCTGCGGTATGCGGAGACACTAAAAGCACCATAGTAAGTTAACGTAATAGCCAGTAAGGAGCAGTACAATTCAAGTTTTAGTTATCGATTATTGACTTTTTTGCTTTCATTGGTGCCTTGGACATGAGCTAGGACCATAAGATTTTGCATGAAAGGAAGACTAGCAGCCGCGTTGCACGGGAGAAAGTGAAAATTGTTCATATGTAGCAAAACCTGAGAAATCAGTCCGTTTTCGTCATTTGTTAACGAATCGACTGTGAGCCAGATCGTCTCATTGGCCGCTCTTCACTCTGAAACGGTTACATTTATCGTCTGCAAAGCTATGTCGAGTGCTGCGGTATGCGGAGACACTAAAAGCACCACAGTAGAACACAGAAGAAACTTCTAAGTTGATGTAATAGCCACTAAGTAGCAGTACAATTCAAGTCTTAGTTTTCGATTATTGACTTTTACCCTTCTTTGGTGCCTTGGACATGAGCTAGGTCCTTAAGATTTTGCATGAAAGGAGGACTAGCAGCCGTGTTGCACGAGAGGATGTGAAAAGTGTTCATATGTTGTAAAAACCTGAGAAATCCGTCCGTTTTCGTCATTTGTTATCGAATCGACTTAAAGCCAGATCGTCACATTAGCCGCTCATCTCTCTGATACGGTAACATTTAACGTCTGCAAAGCTATGTCGGTTACTTGCGGTACGCGGAGACACTAAAAGCACCATAGTAGAGGACAGAGGAAGCTTCTAAGTTTAAGTAATAGCCAGTAATATGCAGTACAATTTAAATTTTAGTTATCGATTATTGACTATTTACCCTTCCTTGGTGCCTTGGAAATGAGCTAGGACCTTAAGATTTTGCATGAAAGGAGGACTAGCAGCCGTGTTGCACGGGAAGATGTGAAAAGTGTTCATATGTTGTAAACACCTGAGAAATCAGTCCGTTTTCGTCATTTGTTAACGAATCGACTTAAAGCAAGATCGTCACAATGACCGCTCGTCTCTCTGAAACGGTTACATTTATCGTCTGCAAGGCTATGTCACGTGCTTCGGTATGCGGAGACACTAAAAGAACCATAGTAGAACACAGAAGAAGCTTCTAAGTGGATGTAATAGCCAGTAAGAAGCAGCACAATTCAAGTTTTTTTTATCGATCCATGACTTTTTACCCTTCTTTGCTGCCTTGGAAATGAGCTAGGACTTTAAGATTTTGCATGAAAGGAGGACTAGCAGCCGCGTTTCACGGGAGAATCTGAAAAGTGTTCGTGTGTAGTAAAAACCTAAGAAATCCATCGGTTTTCGTCATTTGTTATCGAATCGACTTAAAGCCAGATCGTCACATTGGCCGGTCTTCTCTCTGAAACGCTAACATTTATCGTCTGCAAAGCTATGTCGGCTACTGCGGTACGCGGAGACATTAAAAGCACCATAGTAGAACACTGAGGAAGCTTCTAAGTTGATGTAATAGCCAGTAAGAAGCAGTACAATTCAAGTTTTAGTTAACGATTATAGACTTTTTGCCTTCTTTGGTGCCTTGGACATGAGCTACGACCTTAAGATTTTGCATGAAAGAACGACTAGCAGCCGCGTTGCACGGGAGAATGTGAGAAGTGTTCGTGTGTAGTAAAAACCTGAGAAATCCGTCCGTTTACGTCATTTGTTATCGAATCGACTTAAAGCCAGATCGTCACATTGGCCGCTTTTCTCTCTGAAACGGTTACATTTATCGTCTGCAAAGTTATGTCGGTTGCTGCGGTATTCGGAGACACTAATCGCACCATAGTAGAACACAGGAGAAGCTTCTAAGTTTAAGTAATAGCCAGTAAGGAGCAGTAAAATTTAAGTTTTAGATATCGATTATTGACTTTTTACCCTTCCTTTGTGCCTTGGACATGAGCTACGACCTTAAGAATTTGCATGAAAGGAGGACTAGCTGCCGTGTTGCACGGGAGAAAGTGAAAATTGTTCATATGTAGCAAAACCTGAGAAATCAGTCCGCTTTGGTCATTTCTTAACGAATCGACTGAGAGTCAGATCGTCTCATTGGCCGCACTTCTCTCTTAAACGGTTACATTTATCGTCTGCAAAGCTATGTCGCGTGCTGCGGTATGCGGAGACACTAAATCACCATAGTAAGTTAATGTAATTGCCAGTAAGAAGAAGTACAATTCAAGTTTTAGTTATCGATTATTGACTTTTTGCCTTCTTTGGTGCCTTGGAAATGAGCTAGGACCTTAAGATTTTGCATGAAAGGAGGACTAGCAGCCGCGTTGCATGGGAAAATGTGGAAAGTGTTCATATGTAGTAAAAACCTGAGAAATCAGTCCGTTTTCGTCATTTGTTATCGAATCGACTTAAAGCCAGATCGTCACATTGGCCGCTCTTTTCTCTGAAACGGTTACATTTATCGTCTGCGAAGCTATGTCGCGTGCTGCAGTATGCGGAGACACTAAAAGCGCCTTAGTAGAACACAGAAGATGGTTGTAAGTAGATGTAACAGCCAGTAAGAAGCAGCACAATTCAAGTTTTCGTTATCGATCCATTACTTTTTACCCTTCTTTGGTGCCTTGGAAACGAGCTAGGACTTTAAGATTTTGCGAGAAAGGAGGACCAGCAGCCGCGTTGCACGGGAGAATGTGAAAAGTGTTCATATGTATAAAAAAACCTGAGAAATCCGTCCATTATCGTCATAAATTATCGAATCGACTTAAAGCCAGATCGTCACATTGACCGCTCGTCCCTCTGAAACGGTTACATTTATCGTCTGCAAAGCTATGTCGGATGCTGCGGTATGCGGAGACACTAAAAGCACCATAGTAGAACACAGAAGAAGCTTCTAAGTTGATGTAATAGCCTGTAAGAGCAGTACAATTCAAGTTTTTGATAACGATTATTGATTTTTTTGCCTTCTTTGGTGCCTTCGATATGAGCTAGGACCTTAAGATTTTGCATGAAAGGAGGACTAGCAGCCGCGTTGCATGGGAGAATGTGAAAAGTGTTCATATGTTGTAAAAACGTGTGAAATCCGTCCGTTTTCATCATTTGTTATCGAATCGACTTAAAGCCAGATCGATACATTGGTCGCTCTTCTCTCTGAAACGGTTACATTTATCGTCTGCAAAGCTATGTCGCGTGCTGCGGTATGCGGAGACACTAAAAATTCCATAGTGGAACACAGAAGATGCTTCTAAGTTGATGTAATAGCCAGTAAGAAGCTGTACAATTCAAGTTTCAGTTTTCTACTATTGACTTTTTACCCTTCTTTGGTGGCTTGGACATTAGCTAGGACCTTACGATTTTGCATGAAAGGAGGACTAGCAGGGTGTTGCACGGGAGGTTGTGAAAAGTGTTCATATGTTGTAAAAACCTGAGAAATCCGTCCGTTTTCGTCATTTGTTATCGAATCTACTTAAAGCGATATCGTCACATTGGCCGCTCTTCTCTCTGAAACGGTTACATTTATCGTCTCCAAAGCTATGTCGCGTGCTGCGGTATTCGGAGACACTAAAAGCACCATAGTAGAACACAGAACAAGCTTCTAAGTTAATGTAATAGCCAGTAAGAAGTAGTACAATTTAAGTTTTAATTATCGATTATTGACTTTTTTGCCTTTTTGGTGCCTTGGACATGAGCTAGGACCTTAAGATTTTGCATGAAAGTAGGACTAGCAGCCGCGTTGCATGGGAGAATGTGAAAAGTGTTCATATGTAGTAAAAACCTGTGAAATCCGTCCCTTTTCGTCATTTGTTATCGAATCGACTTAAAGCCAGATCGATACATTGGTCGCTCTTCCCTCTGAAACGGTTACATTTATCGTCTGCAAAGCTATGTCGCGTGCTGCGGTATGCGGATACATTAAAAGCACCACAGTAGAACAAAGAAGAAGCTTCTAAGTTGATGTAGTAGCCAGTACGAAGCAGTACAATTCAAGTTTTAGTTTTCGATTATTAACTTTTTACCCTTCTTTGGTGCCTTGGACATGAGCTAGGACCTTCAGATTTTGCATGAAAGGAGGACTAGAAGACATGTTACACGGGAGGATGTGAAAAGTGTTCATATGTTGTAAAAACCTGAGATATCCGTCCGTTATCGTCATTTGTTATCGAATCTACTTATAGCTAGATCATCAAATTGGCCGCTCTTCTCTCTGAAACGGTTACATTTATCGTCTGCAAAGCTATGTTGGGTGCTGCGGAATGCGGAGACACTAAAAGCACCATAGTAGAACACAGAAGAAGCTTCTAAGTTGATGTAATAGCCAGTAAGAAGCAGTACAATTTAAGTTTTAGTTATCGATTACTGACTACTTACCCGTCTTTGGTGCCTTGGAAATGAGCTAGGCCTTTACGATTTTGCATGAAAGGAGGACTAGCAGCCGCGTTGCACGGGAGAATGTGAAAAGAGTTCATATGTAGTAAAAACCTGAGCAATCCAACCGTTTTCTTCATTTGTTATCGAATCGACTTATAGCCAGATCGTCACATTGGCCGCTCTTCTTTCTGAAACGGTTACATTTATCGTCTGCAAAGCTATGTCGGTTGCTGCGGTACGCGGAGACACTAATTACACCATAGTAGAACACAGATGAAGTTTCTATGTTTAAGTAATAGCCAGAAACGAGCAGTACAATTTAAGTTTTAGTTATCGATTATTGACTTTTTACCCATCCTTTTGCCATGGACATGAGCTACGACCTTAACATTTTGCATGAAAGGAGGACTAGCAGCCGTGTTGCATGGGAGGATGTGGAAAGTGTTCATATGTTGTAAAAAACTGAGAAATCCGTCCGTTTTCGTCATTTGTTATCGAATTTACTTAATGCCAGATCGTCACATAGGCCGCTCTTCTCTCTGAAACGACTACATTTATCGTCTCCAAAGCAATGTCGCGTGCTGCAGTATGCGGAGACACTAAAAGCATTATTGTAGAACACAGAAGATGGTTCTAAGTTGATGTAATAGCCAGTAAGAAGCAGTACAATTCAAGTTTTAGTTATCGATTATTGACTTTTTACCCTTCTTTGGTGCCTTAGAAATGAGCGAGGCCTTTACGATTTTGCATGAAAGGAGGACTAGCAGCCGCGTTGCACGGGAGAATGTGAAAAGTGTTCATATGTACAAAAACCTGAGACATCCGTCCGTTTTCGTCAATTGTTATCGAATCGACTTAAAGCCAGATCGTCACATTGGCCGCTCTTCTCTCTGAAACGGTTACATTTGTCGTCTGCAAAGCTATGTCGCGTACTGCTGTATGCGGAGACACTAAAAGCACCATAGTCGAACACAGAAGATGTTTCTAAGTTGATGTAACAGCCAGTAAGAAGCAGTACAATTCAAGTTTTCTTTATCGATCCATTACTTTTTACCCTTCTTTGGTCCCTTGGAAATGAGCTAGGACTTTACGATTTTGCATGAAAAGAGGAATAGCAGCCGCGTTGCGCGGGAGAATGTGAAAAGTGTTCATATGTATAAAAACCTGAGAAACCGTCCGTTTTCGTCATTTGTTATCCAATCGACTTTAAGCCAGATCGTCACACTGGCTGCTCTTCTCTCTGAAACGGTTACATTTAGCGTCTGCAAAGCTATGTCACGTGCTTCGGTATCCGTCGACACTAAAAGCACCGTAGTAGAACACAGAAGAAGCTTCTAAGTTGATGTAATAGCCAGTAAGAAGCAGTACAATTCAAGTTTTAGTTATCGATCCATGACTTTTCACCCTTCTTTGGTGCCTTGGATATGAGCTAAGACTTTAAGATTTTGCATGAAAGGAGGACTAGCAGCCTCGTTGCGCGGGGGGAGAATGTGAAAAGTGTGCGTGTTTAGTTAAAACCTGAGAAATCCGTCCGTATTCGTCATTTGTTACCGAATCGACTTAATGCCAGATCGTCACATTGGCCGCTCTTCTCTCTGAAACGGTAACATTTATCGTCTGCAAAGCTATGTGGCGTGATGCGGTATGCGGAGACACTAAAAGCACCATTGTAGAACACAGTAGATGGTTCTAAGTTGATGTAACAGCCAGTAAGAAGCAGCACAATTCAAGTTTTCGTTATCGATCCATTACTTTTTACCCTTCTTTGGTGCCTTGGATACGAGCTAGGACTTTAAGATTTTGCGAGAAAGGAGGAGTAGCAGCCGCGTTGCACGGGAGAATGTGAATAGTGTTCATATGTAGTAAAAACCTGAGAAATCGGTCCGTTTTCGTCATTTGTTAACGAATCGACTTAGAGCCAGATCGTCCCATTGGCCGCTCTTCTCACTGAAACGGTTACATTTATCGTCTGCATAGCTATGTCGCGTGCTGCAGTATGCAGATACATTAAAAGCACCACAGTAGAACAAAGAAGAAGCTTCTAAGTTGATGTAGTAGCCACTACGAAGCAGTACAATTCAAGTTTTAGTTTTCGATTATTAACTTTTTACCCTTCTTTGGTGCCTTGGACATGAGCTAGGACCTTCAGATTTTGCATGAAAGGAGGACTAGAAGACATGTTGCACGGGAGGATGTGAAAAGTGTTCATATGTTGTAAAAACCTGAGATATCCGACCCTTATCGTCTTTTCTTATCCAATCGACGTAAAGCCAGATTTTCACATTGGCCGCTCTTCTCTCTGAAACGGTTACATTTATCGTGTGCAAAGCTATGTCGGGTGCAGCGTTATGCGGAGACGCTAAAAGCACCATAGTAGAACATAGAAGAAGCTTCTAAGTTGATGTAATAGATAAAAAGAAGCAGTACAATTTAAGTTTTAGTTATCGGTTATTGACTATTTACCGTTCCTTGTTGCCTTGGACATGAGCTACGACCTTATGATTTTGCATGAAACGAGGACTAGCAGCCGCGTTGCACGGGAGAATGTGAAAAGTGTTCATACGTAGTAAAAACCTGAGAAATCCGTCAGTTTTCGTCATTTGTTAAAGAATCTACTTAACGCCAGATCGACACATTGGGCGCTCTTCTCTCTGAAAGGGTTACATTTATCGTCTGCAAAGCTATGTCGCGTGCTGCGATGTGCGGAGACACTAAAAGCACCACAGTAGAACGCAGAAGAAGGTTCTAAGTTGATGTAATAGCCAGTAAGAAGCAGTACAGTTCAAGTTATAGTTAACGATTATTGACTTTTTAGCCTTCTTTGGTGCCATCGACATGAGCTAGGACCTTAAGATTTTGCATGAAATGAGGAATAGCAGCCGCGTTGCACAGGAGAATGTGAGAAGTGTTCATATGTAGTAAATACCTGAGAAATACGTCCGGTTTCGTCATTTGTTATCGAATCGACTTAGAGCCAGATCGTCACATAGGCCGCTCTTCGCACTGAAACGGTTACATTTATCGTCTGCAAAGCTATGACGCGTGCTGCGGTATGCGGAGACACTAAACGCACCACAGTAGAACACAGAAGAAGCTTCTAAGTTGATGTAATAGCCAGTAAGTAGCAGTACAATTCAAGTCTTAGTTTTCGATTATTGACTTTTTACCCTTCCTTGGTGCCTTGGAAATGAGCTAGGAGCTTAAGATTTTGCATGAAAGGAGGACTAGCAGCCGCGTTGCACGGGATAATGTGAAAAGTGTTTATATGTTGTACAAACCTTAGAAATCCGTCCGGTTTCTTTATTTGTTATCGAATCGACTTAAAGGCTGATCGTCACATTGGCCGCTCTTCTCTCTGAAAAGGTTACATTTATCGTCTCCAAAGTTATGTCGCGTGCTGCGGTATGCGGAGACACTAAAAGCACCATAGTAAGTTAATGTAATAGCCAGTAAGAAGCAGTACAATTCAAGTTTTAGTTATCGATTATTGACTTTTTTGCTTTCATTGGTTCCTTGCACATGAGCTAGGACCATAAGATTTTGTATGAACGTAGGCCTAGCAGCCGCGTTGCATGGGAAAATTTGAAAAGTGTTCATATGTAGTAAACACCTGAGAAATCCGTTCGTTTTCGTCATTTGTTATCGAATCGACTGAAAGTCACATCGTTACATTGGCCGCTCTTCTCTCTGAAACGGTTACGTTTATCGTCTGCAAAGCTATGTCGCGTGCTGCGGTGTGTGGAGACAATAAAAGCACCATAGTACAACTCAGAATAAGCTTCTAAGTTGATGTAATAGCGAGTAAGAAGCAGTACAATTCAAGTCTTTGTTAACGATTATTGACTTTTTTACCTTCTTTGGTGCCTTCGACATGAGCTAGGACCTTAAGATTTTGCATGAAAGAAGGACTAGCAGCCGCGTTGCACGGGAGAATGTGAAAAGTGTTTATATGTAGTAAAAACCTTAGAAATCCGTCCGGTTTCTTTATTTGTTATCGAATCGACTTAAAGGCTGATCGTCACATTGGCCGCTCTTCTCTCTGAAACGGTTACATTTATCGTCTGCAAAGCTATGTTGGGTGCTTCGGAATGCGAAGACACTAAAAGCACCATAGTAGAACACAGGAGAAGCTTCTAAGTTTAAGTAGTAGCCAGTAAGGAGCAGTATAATTTAAGTTTTAGTTATAGATTAGTGACTTTTTACCCTTCCTTGGTGCCTTGGACATGAGCTACGACCTTAAGATTTTGCATGAAAGGAGGACTAGCAGCCGCGTTGCACGGGAGAAAGTGAAAATTGTTCATATGTAGCAAAACCTGAGAAATCAGTCCGTTTTCGTCATTTGTTAACGAATCGACTGTGAGCCAGATCGTCTCATTGGCCGCTCATCTCTCTGATACGGTAACATTTAACGTCTGCAAAGCTATGTCGGTTACTTGCGGTACGCGGAGACACTAAAAGCACCATAGTAGAGGACAGAGGAAGCTTCTAAGTTTAAGTAATAGCCACTAATAAGCAGTACAATTTAAGTTTTAGTTATCGATTATTGACTTTTTACCCTTCCTTGGTGCCTTGGAAATGAGCTAGGACCTTAAGATATTGCATGAAAGAAGGACTACCAGCCGCGTTGCACCGGAGAATGTGAAAAGTGTTTATATGCAGTAAAAACCTGAGAAATCAGACCGCTTTCGTCATTTGTTAACGAATCGACTTAGAGCCAGTTCGTCTCATTGCCGCTCTTCTCACTGAAACGGTTACATTTATCGTCCGCAAAGCTCTGTCGCGTGCTGCGGTATGCGGATACACAAACAGCACCACAGTAGAACACAGAAGAAGCTTCTAAGTTGATGTAATAGCCAGTAAGTAGCAGTACAATTCAAGTATTAGTTTTTGATTATTAACTTTTTACCCTTCTTTGGTGCCTTGGACATGAGCTAGGACTTTAAGATTTTGCATGAAAGGAGGACTAGCAGCCGTGTTGCACGGGAGGATGTGAAAAGTGTTCATATGTTGTAAAAAACTGAGAAATGCGTCCGTTTTCGTCATTTGTTAACGAATCGACTTAAAGCCAGATCGTCACAATGACCGCACTTTTCTCTGAAACGGTTACATTTATCGTCTACAAAGCTATGTCGCGTGCTGCGGTATGCGGAGACACTAAATCACCATAGTAAGTTAATGTAATAGCCGGTAAGAAGAAGTACAATTCAAGTTTTAGTTATCGACTATTGACTTTTTTGCCTTCTTTGGTGCCTTGGACATGAGCTAGGACTTTAAGATTTTGCGTGAAAGGAGGACTAGCAGCCGTGTTGCACGGGAGGATGTGAAAAGTGTTCATATGCAGTAAAAACCTGAGAAATCCGTCCTTTTTCGTCATTTGTTATCGAATCGACTTAAAGCCAGGTCGTTAAATTGGTCGCTCTTCTCTCTGAAACGGTTACATTTAGCGTCTGCAAAGTTATGTCGGTTGCTGCGGTATTCGGAGACACAAATCGCACCATAGTAGAACACAGGAGAAGCTTCTAAGTTTAAGTAATAGCCAGTAAGGTGCAGTAAAATTTAAGTTATAGTTATCGATTATTGACTTTTTACCCTTCTTTGGTGCATTATACATGAGCTAGGACCTTAAGATTTTGCATGAAAGGAGGACCAGCAGCCGCGATGCATGGGAAAATGTGGAAAGTGTTCATATGTTGTAAAAACCTAAGAAATCAGTCCGTTTTCGTCATTTGTTATCGAATCGACTTAAAGCCAGATCGTCACATTGGCCGCTCGTCTCTGTGAAACGGTTACATTTATCGTCTGCAAAGCTATGTCTGGCGCTGCGGAATGCGGTGACACTAAAAGCACCATAGTAGAACACAGAAGAAGCTTCTAAGTTAATGTAATAGCCAGTAAGAAGCAGTACAATTCAAGTTTTAGTTATTGATTACTGACTTTTTTGCATTCTTAGGTGCCTTGAAAGTGATCTAGGACCTTAAGTTTTTGCATGAAAGGAGGACTAGCAGCCGTGTTGCACGGGAGAATGTGAAAAGTGTTCATATGTTGTAAAAAACTGAGAAATCCGTCTGTTTTCGTCATTTGTTATCGAATCGACTTAAAGCCAGATAGTCACATTGGCCGCTCTTCTCTCTGAAACGGTTACATTTATCGTCTGCAAAGCTATGTCGCGTGCTGCGGTATGCGGAGACACAAAATCACCATAGTAGGTTAATGTAATTGCCAGTAAGAAGAAGTACAATTCAAGTTTTAGTTATCGATTATTGACTTTTTTGCCTTCTTTGGTGCCTTGGACTTGAGCTAGGACCTTAAGATTTTGCATGAAAGGAGGACAAGCAGCCGCGTTGCATGGGAGAATGTGAAAAGTGTTTATATGTAGTAAAACCCTGAGAAATCCGTCCGTTTTCGTCATTTGTTATCGAATCGACTTAGCCAGATCGTCACATTGGCCGCTCGTCTCTCTGAAACGGTTACATTTATCGTCTGCAAAGCTATGTCTGGCTCTGCGGAATGCAAAGACACTAAAAGCACCATAGTAGAACACAGAAGAAGCTTCTAAGTTAATGTAATAGCCAGTAAGAAGCAGCACAATTCAAGTTTTAGTTATTGATTATTGACTTTTTTGCCTTCTTTGGTGCCTTGGAAGTGATCTAGGACTTTAAGATTTTGCATGAAAGGAGGACTAGCAACCGCGTTGCATGGGAGAATGTGAAAAGTGTTCATATGTAGTAAAACCCTGAGAAATCCGTCCGTTTTCGTCATTTGTTATCGAATCGACTTAAAGCCAGATCGTCACATTGGCCGGTCTTTTCTCTGAAACGGTAACATTTATTGTCTGCAAAGCTATGTCGGTTACTGCGGTACGCGGAGACATTAAAAGCACCATAGTAGAACACTGAGGAAGCTTCTAAGTTGATGTAATAGACAGTAAGAAGCAGTACAATTCAAGTTTTAGTTAACGATTATTGAAATTTTTGCCTTCTTTGGTGCCTTGGACATGAGCTACGACCTTAAGATTTTGCATGAAAGAACAACTAGCAGCCGCGTTGCACGGGAGAATGTGAAAAGTGTTCGTGTGTAGTAAAAACCTGAGAAATCCGTCCTGTTACGTCATTTGTTATCGAATCGACTTAAAGCCAGATCGTCACATTGGCCGCTTTTCTCTCTGAAACGGTTACATTTATCGTCTGCAAAGTTATGTCGGTTGCTGCGGTATTCGGAGACACACATCGCACTATAGTAGAACACAGGAGAACCTTCTAAGTTTAAGTAATAGCCAGTAAGGAGCAGTAAAATTTAAGTAATAGTTATCGATTATTGACTTTTTACCCTTCTTTGGTGCATTATACATGAGCTAGGACCTTAAGATTTTGCATGAAAGGAGGACCAGCAGCCGCGTTGCATGGGAAAATGTGGAAAGTGTTCATATGTTGTAAAAACCTAAGAAATCAGTCCGTTTTCGTCATTTGTTATCGAATCGACTTAAAGCCAGATCGTCACATTGGCCGCTCGTCTCTGTGAAACGGTTACATTTATCGTCTGCAAAGCTATGTCTGGCGCTGCGGAATGCGGTGACACTAAAAGCACCATAGTAGAACACAGAAGAAGCTTCTAAGTTAATGTAATAGCCAGTAAGAAGCAGTACAATTCAAGTTTTAGTTATCGACAATCGATTTTTTTGCCTTCTTTGGTGCCTTGGAAGTGATCTAGGACTTTAAGATTTTGCATGAAAGGAGGACTAGCAGCCGCGTTGCATGGGAGAATGTGAAAAGTGTTTATATGTAGTAAAACCCTGAGAAATCCGTCCGTTTTCGTCATTTGTTATCGAATCGACTTAAAGCCAGATCGTCACATTGGCCGCTCGTCTCTCTGAAACGGTTACATTTATCGTCTGCAAAGCTATGTCTGGCTCTGCGGAATGCAAAGATACTAAAAGCACCATAGCAGAACACAGAAGAAGCTTCTAAGTTAATGTAATAGCCAGTAAGAAGCAGCACAATTCAAGTTTTAGTTATTGATTATTGACTTTTTTGCCTTCTTTGGTGCCTTGGAAGTGATCTAGGACTTTAAGATTTTGCATGAAAGGAGGACTAGCAACCGCGTTGCATGGGAGAATGTGAAAAGTGTTCATATGTAGTAAAACCCTGAAAAATCCGTCCGTTTTCGTCATTTGTTATCGAATCGACTTAAAGCCAGATCGTCACATTGGCCGGTCTTCTCGCTGAAACGGTAACATTTATTGTCTGCAAAGCTATGTCGGTTACTGCGCTACGCGGAGACATTAAAAGCACCATAGTAGAACACTGAGGAAGCTTCTAAGTGGATGTAATAGCCAGTAAGAAGCAGCACAATTCAAGTTTTTGTTATCGATCCATGACTTTTTACCCTTCTTTGGTGCCTTGGAAATGAGCTAGGACTTTAAGATTTTGCATGAAAGGAGGGCTAGCAGCCGCGTTGCACGGGAGAATGTGAAAAGTGTTCGTGTGTAGTGAAAACCTAAGAAATCCGTCCGTTTTCGTCATTTGTTATCGAATCGACTTAAAGCCAGATCGTCACATTGGCCGGTCTTCTCTCTGAAACGGTAACATTTATCGTCTGCAAAGCTATGTCGGTTACTGCGGTACGCGGAGACATTAAAAGCACCATAGTAGAACACTGAGGAAGCTTCTAATTTGATGTAATAGCCAGTAAGAAGCAGTACAATTCAAGTTTTAGTTAACGATTATTGGATTTTTTGCCTTCTTTGGTGCCTTGGACATAAGCTACGACCTCAAGATTTTTCATGAAAGAACGACTAGCAGCCGCGTTCCACGGGAGAATGTGAAAAGTGTTCGTGTGTAGTAAAGACCTGAGAAATCCGTCCGTTTACGTCATTTGTTATCGAATTGACTTAAAGCCAGATCGTCACATTGGCCGCTTTTCTCTCTGAAACCGTTACATTTATCGTCTGCAAAGTTATGTCGGTTGCTGCGGTATTCGGAGACACTAATCGCACCATAGTAGAACACAGGAGAAGCTTCTATGTTGAGTAATAGCCAGTAAGTAGCAGTACAATTCAAGTTTTCGTTATAGATCCATTACTTTTTACCCTTCTTTGGTGCCTTCGAAATGAGCTAGGACTTTAAGATTTTGCAAGAAAGGAGGACTAGCAGCCGCGTTGGACGGGAGAATGTGAAAAGTGTTCATATGTAGTAAAAACCTGAGCAATCCGTCCGTTTTCTTCATTCGTTATCGAATCGACTTAAAGCCAGATCGTCACATTGGCCGCTCTTCTCTCTGAAACGGTTACATTTATCGTCTGCAAAGCTATGTCGGTTGCTGCGGTACGCGCAGACACTAATCGCACCATAGTAGAACACAGAAGAAGCTTCTAAGTTTAAGTAATAGCCAGTAAGGAGAAGTACAATTTAAGTTTTAGTGATCGATTATTGACTGCTTACCCTTCCTTGGTGCCTTGGACATGAGCTAGGACCTTAAGATTTTGCGTGAAAAGAGGACTGGCAGCGGCGTTGCACGGGAGAATGTGAAAAGTGTTCATATGTAGTAAAAGCCTGAGAAATCCGTCTGTTTTCGTCATTTGTTATCGAATCGACTTAAAGCCAGATCCTTACATTGGTCCCTCTTCTTTCTGAAACGGTTACATTTATCGTCTGCAAAGCTATGTCGTGTGCTGCGGTATGCGGAGACACTAAAAGCACCATAGTAGAAGACAGAAGAAGCATCTAAGTTTAAGTAAAAGCCAGTAATAAGCAGTACAATTTAAGTTTTAGTTATCGATTATTGACTTTTTACCCTTCCTTGGTGCCTTGGACATGCGCTAGGACCTTAAGATTTTGCGTGAAAAGTGGACTGGCAGCCGGGTTGCACGGGAGAATGTGAAAAGTGTTCATATGTAGTAAAAACGTGAGAAATCCGTCCGTTTTCGTCATTTGTTATCAAATCGACTTAAAGCCAGATCCTTACATTGGTCCCTGTTCTTTCTGAAACGGTTACATTTATCGTCTGCAAAGCTATGTCACGAGCTTCAGTATGCGGAGACACTAAAAGCAGCATAGTAGAACACAGAAGAAGTTCCTAAAGTTGATAAAATGGCCAGTAAGAAGCAGTACAATTCAAGTTTTTGTTATCGATCCATGACTTTTTACCCTTCTTTGATGCCTTGGAAATGAGCTAGGATTTCAAGATTTTGCATGAAAGGAGGTCTAGCAGCCGCGTTGCACGGGAGAATGTGTCAAGTGTTCATATGTAGTAAAAACCTGAGAAATCCGTCCGTTATCGTCATTTGTGATCCAATCGACTTAAAGCCAGATCGTCACATTGTCCGCTCTTCTCTCTGAAACGGTCACATTTATCGTCTGCAAAGCTATGACGGGTGCTGCGGTATGCGTAGACACTAAAAGCACCATAGTAGAATACACAAGAAGCTTCTAAGTTCATGTAAAAGCCAGAAAGAAGCAGTACAATTCAAGTTTTAGTTTTCGATTATTGACTTTTTACCCTTGCATGGTGCCTTGGACATGAGCTAGGACATTAAGATTTTGCATGAAAGGAGGACTAGCAGCCGCGTTGCACGGGAGAATGTGAAAAGTGTTCATATGTAGTAAAAACCTGAGAAATCCGTCTGTTTTCGTCATTCGTTAACGGATCGACTTACAGCCAGATCGTCTCATTGGCCGCTCTTCTCTCTGAAACGGTTACAGTTATCGTCTGCTAACCTACGTCGCATGCTGCGGTATGCGGATAGACTAAATGCACCACAGTAGAATACAGAAGAAGCTTCTAAGTTCATGTAATAGCCAGAAAGAAGCAGTACAGTTCAAGATTATGTTATCGATCATTGACTTTTTACACTTCTATGGTGCCTTCGACATGAGCTAGGGCCTTAAGAATTTGCATGAAAGGAGGACTAGCAGCCGCGTTGCACGGGAGAAAGTGAAAGGTGTTCATATGTAGTAAAAACCTGAGAAATCAGTCCGTTTTCGTCATTTGTTAACGAATCGACCTAGAGCCAGATCGTCTCATTTTCCGCTCTTCTCACTGAAACGGTTGCATTTATCGTCTGCCAAGCTATGTCGCGTGCTGCGGTATGCGGATACACTAACAGAACCACAGTAGAACACAGAAGAAGCTTCTAAGTTGATGTAATAGCCAGTAAGAAGCAGTACAATTCAAGATTTAGTTTTCGATTATTGACTTTTTACCCTTCTCTGGTGACTTGGACATGAGCTAGGACCTTAAGATTTTGCATGAATGAAGGACTAGCAGCTGCGTTGCACAGGAGAATGTAAAAAGTGTTCGTATGTAGTAAAAACCTGAGAAATCCGTCCGTTATCGTCATTTGTGATCCAATCGTCTTAAAGCCAGATCGTCACATTGGCCGCTCTTCTCTCTGAAACGGTTACATTTATCGTCTGCAAAGCTATGACGGGTGCTGCGGTATGCGTAGACACTACAAGCACCATAGTAGAACACAGAAGAAGCTTCTAAGTTGATGTAATAGCCAATAAGAAGCAGTACAATTCTAGTTTAAGTTATCGGTTATTGACTATTTACCCTTCCATGGTGACTTGGACATGAGCTAGGACATTACGATTTTGCATGAAAGGAGGACTAGCAGCCGCGTTGCACGGGAGAATGTGAAAAGAGTTCATATGTAGTAAAAACCTGATAAATCCGTCCGTTTTCGTCATTTGTTAACGAATCGATTTAACTTCAGATCGACACATTGGCCGCTTTTCTTTCTGAAACGTTTACATTTATCGTCTGCAAAGCTATGTCACGTGCTGCGGTATGCGGAGACACTAAAAGCACTATTTTAGAACGCAGAAGAAGCTTCTAAGTTGATGTAATAGCCAGTAAGAAGCAGTACAATTCAAGACTTAGTTAACGATTATTGACTTTTATGCCTTCATTGGTGCCTTCGACATGAGCTAGTCCCTTAAGATTTTGCATGAAAGGAGGACTAGCAGCCGCGTTGCACCGGAGGATGTGAAAAGCGTTCATATGTCGTAAAAACCTGAGAAAACCGTCCGTTTTCGTTATTTGTTATCGAATCGACTTAAAGCCAGATCGTCACATTGGCCGCTCTTCTCTCTGAAACGGTTACTTTTATTGTCGGCCAAGCTATGTCGCGTGCAGCGGTATGCGGATACACTAAAAGCACCACAGTAGAACTCAGAAGAAGCTTCTAAGATCATGTAATAGGCAGAAAGAAGCAGTACAATTCAAGATTTAGCTATCGATTATTGACTTTTTACACTTCTTTGGTGCCTTGTACAAGAGCTAGGACCTTACGATTTTGCATGAAAGGAGGACTAGCAGCCGCGTTGCACGGGAGAATGTGAAAAGTGTTCATATGTAGTAAAAACCTGAGGAATCCGTCTGTTTTCGTCATTCGTTAACGGATCGACTTACAGCCAGATCGTCTCATTGGCCGCTCTTCTCTCTGAAACGGTTATAGTTATCGTCTGCAAACCTACGTCGCGTGCTGCGGTATGCGGATAGACTAAAAGCACCACAGTAGAATACAGAAGAAGCTTCTAAGTTCATGTAATAGCCAGAAAGAAGCGGTACAATTCACGATTAAGTTATCGATTATTGACTTTTTACACTTCTTTGGTGCCTTCGACCTGAGCTAGGGCCTTAAGAATTTGCATGAAAGGAGGACTAGCAGCCGCGTTGCACGGGAGAATGTGAAAAGTGTTCATATGTAGTAAAAACCTGAGAAATCCGTCCGTTATCGTCATTTGTTATTGAATCGACTTAATGCCAGATCGTCACATAGGCCGCTCTTCTCTCTGAAACGGCTACATTTATCGTCTGCAAAGCTATGTCGCGTGCTGCGGTATGCGGAAACACTAAAAGTTCATAGTAAAACGCAGAAGAAGCTTCTAAGTTGATGTAATAGCCAGTACGAAGCTGTACAATTCAAGTCTTAGTTAACGATTATTGACTTTTGCCTTAATTGGTGCCTTCGACATGAGCTAGGTCCTTCAGATTTTGCACGAAAGGAGGACTTGCAGCCGCGTTGCACGGGAGAATGTGAAAAGTGTTCATATGTGGTAAAAACCTGAGAAATCCGTCCGTTATCGTCCTTTGTTGTTGAATCGACTTAAAGCCAGATCGTCAAATTGGATGCTCTTCTTTCTTAAACGATTACATTTTTCGTCTGCAAAGCTATGTCGCGTGCTGCGCTATGCGGAGACACTAAGAGCACCACAGTAGAACACAGAAGAAGCTTCTAAGTTGATGTAATAGCCAGTAAGAAGCAGTACAATTCAAGTTTTAATTATCGATCCATGACTTTTTAGCGTTCTTTGGTGCCTTCGAAATGTGCTAATACTTTAAGATTTTGCATGAAAGGAGGACTAGCAGCCGGGTTGCACGCGAGAATATGACAAGTGTTCGTATGTATTAAAAACCTGAGGAATCCGTCCGTTTTCGTCATTTGTTATCGAATCGACTTAAAGTCCGATCGTCACATTGGCCACTCCCCTCTGTAACGGTTACATTTATCGTCTGCATAGATATGTCGGTTGCTGCGGTACGCGGAGACACTAAATGCACCATAGTCGAACACAGAAGAAGCTTCTAAGTTGATGTAATAGCCCGTGAGAAGCAGTACTATTCAAGTTTTAGTTATCGATTATTGACTTTTTACCCTTCCTTGGTGCCTTGGACATGAGCTACGAACTTAAGATTTTGCATGAATGAAGGACTAGTAGCAGCGTTGCACGGGAGAAAGTGAAAAGTGTTCACATGTAGTAAAAACCTGAGAAAGCAGTCCGTTTTCGTCATTTGTTAACTAATCGACTTAGAGCCAGATCGTCTCATTGGCCACTCTTCTCACTGAAACGGTTACATTTATCGTCTGCCAAGCTATGTCGCGTGCTGCGGTATGCGGATACACTAACAGAACCACAGTAGAACACAGAAGAAGCTACTAAGTTGATGTAATAGCCAGTAAGAAGCAGTACAATTCAAGTTTTAGTTTTCGATTATTGACTTTTTACCCTTCCATGGTGCCTTGGACATGAGCTAGGACATTAAGATTTTGCATGAAAGGAGGACTAGCAGCCGCGTTGCACGGGAGAATGTGAAAAGTGTTCATATGTAGTAAAAACCTGAGAAATCCGTCCGTTTTCGACATTTGTTAACGAATCGACTTAACGGCAGATCGACACATTGGCCGCTCTTCTCTCTGAAACGGTTACATTTATAGTCTGCCAAGCTACGTCGCGTGCAGCGGTATGCGGGTACACTAAAAGCACCACAGTAGAACACAGAAAAAGCTTCTAAGTTGATGTAATAGCCAGTAAGAAGCAGTACAATACAAGTTTTAGTTATCGATTATTGACTTTTTACCTTTCCTTGGTGCCTTCGAATGAGCTAGGACTTCAAGATTTTGAATGAAAGGAGGACTAGCAGCCGCGTTGCACGGGAGAATGTGAAAAGTGTTCATATGTTGTAAAAACCTGAGAAATCCGTCTGTTTTCGTCATTTGTTAACGAATCGACTTTAAGCCAGATCGTCTCATTGGCCGCTCTTCTCTCTGAAACGGTTACAGTTATCGTCTGCAAAGCTACGTCGCGTGCTGCGGTATGCGGAGACACTAAAAGCACCACAGCAGAACACAGAAGAAACTTCTAAGTTCATGTAATAGCCAGAAAGAAGCAGTAGAATTCAAGATTTAGTTATCGATTATTGACTTTTTACCCTTCTTTGGTGCCTTGGACATGAGCTAGGGCCTTAAGATTTTGGATGAAAGGAGGACTAGCAGCCGCGTTGCACGGGAGAATATGAAAAGGGTTCGTGTGTATTAAAAACCTGAGAAATCCGTCCGTTTTGGTCATTTGTTATCGAATCGACTTAAAGCCAGATCGTCACATTGGCCACTCCTCTCTGTAACGTTTACATTTATCGTCTGCAAAGATATGTCGGTTGCTGCGGTATGCGGAGACACTAAATGCACCATAGTCGAACAATGAAGAAGCTTCAAAATTGATGTAATAGCCAGTAAGAAGCAGTACAATTCAAGTTTTGGTTACCGATTATTGACTTTTTACCGTTCCTTGGTGCCTTGGACATGAGCTACGATTTTAAGATTTTGCATGAAAGGAAGACTAGTAGGCGCGTTGCACGGGAGAAAGTGAAAAGTGTTCATATGTAGTAAAAACCTGAGAAATCAGTCCGTTTTCGTCATTTTTTATTAAATCGACTTAAAGCCAGATCGTTACATTGGCCGCTCTTCTCTCTGAAACGGTTACATTTATCTTCTGCAAAGCTATGTCGCGTGCTGCGGTATGCCGATACACTAAAAGCACCAGAATAGAACACAGAAGAAGCTTCTAAGTTCATGTAATAGCCGGAAAGAAGCAGTACAATTCAAGATTTAGCTATCGATTATTGACTTTTTACCCTTTTTTGGTGCCTTGTACATGAGCTAGGACATTATGATTTTGCGAGAAAGGGGGACTAGCAGCCGCGTTGCACGGGAGAATGTGAAAAGTGTTCGTATGTAGAAAAAACCAGAGAATTCCGTCCGTTATCATCATAAGTTATCGAATCGACTCAAAGCCAGATCGTCACATTGGCCGCTCTTTTCTCTGAAACGGTTACATTTATCGTCTGCGAAGCTATGTCGCGTGCTGCAGTATGCGGAGACACTAAAAGCGCCTTAGTAGAACACAGAAGATGGTTCTAAGTAGATGTAACAGAAAGTAAGAAGCAGCACAATTCAAGTTTTCGTTATCGATCCATTACTTTTTACCCTTCTTTGGTGCCTTGGAAACGAGCTAGGACTTTAAGATTTTGCGAGAAAGGAGGACCAGCAGCCGCGTTGCACGGGAGAATGTGAAAAGTGTTCATATGTATAAAAAACCTGAGAAATCCGTCCATTATCGTCATAAATTATCGAATCGACTTAAAGCCAGATCGTCACATTGACCGCTCGTCCCTCTGAAACGGTTACATTTATCGTCTACAAAGCTATTTCGGATGCTGCGGTATGCGGAGACACTAAAAGCACCATAGTAGAACACAGAAGAAGCTTCTAAGTTGATGTAATAGCCAGTAAGAGCAGTACAATTCAAGTTTTTGAGAACGATTATTGTTTTTTTGCCTTCTTTGGTGCCTTCGATATGAGCTAGGACCTTAAGATTTTGCATGAAAGGAGGACTAGCAGCCGCGTTGCACGGGAGAATGTAAAAAGTGTTCAGATGTAGTAAAAACCTCAGCAATCCGACCGTTTTCTTTATTTGTTATCGAATCCACTTAAAGCCAGATCGTCACATTGGCCGCTCTTCTCTCTGAAACGGTTACATTTATCGTCTGCAAAGCTATGTCGGTTGCTGCGGTACGCGGAGACACTAATTACACCATAGTAGAACACAGAAGATGCTTCTAAGTTAATGTAATAGCCAGTAAGAAGCAGTAAAATTTAAGTTCTAGTTATCGATTATTGACTTTTTTGCCTTCTTTCGTGCCTTGGACATGAGCTAGGACCTTAAGATTTTGCATGAAAGGAGGACTAGCACCCGCGTTGCATGGGAGAATGTGAAAAGTGTTCATATGTTGTAAAAACCTGTGAAATCCGTCCGTTTTCATCATTTGTTATCGAATCGACTTAAAGCCAGATCGATACATTGGTCGCTCTTCTCTCTGAAACGGTTACATTTATCGTCTGCAAAGCTATGTCACGTGCTGCGGTATGCGGAGACACTAAAAATTCCATAGTGGAACACAGAAGATGCTTCTAAGTTGATGTAACAGCCAGTAAGAAGCAGCGCAATTCAAGTTTTAGTTATCGATTATTGACTTTTTACCCTTCCTTTTGCCATGGACATGAGCTACGACCTTATGATTTCGCATGAAAGGAGGACTAGCAGCCGCGTTGCACGGGAGAATGTGAAAAGTGTTCATACGTAGTAAAAACCTGAGAAATCTGTCCGTTTTCGTCATTTGTTAACGAATCTACTTCACGCCAGATCGACACATTGGGCGCTCTTCTCTCTGAAACGGTTACATTTATCGTCTGCAAAGCTATGTCACGTGCTGCGGTATGCGGAGACACTAGAAGCACCATACTAGAACACAGAAGATGGTTCTAAGTTGATGTAACAGCCAGTAAGAAGCAGCACAATTCAAGTTTTCGCTATCGATCCATTACTTTTTATCCTTCTTTGGTGCCTTGGAAATGAGCTAGGACTTTAAGATTTTGCGAGAAAGTAGGACTAGCAGCCGCGTTGCACGGGAGAATGTGAAAAGTCTTCATATGTGGAAAAAACCTGAGAAATCCGTCCGTTATCGTCATAAGTTATCGAATCGACTTAAAGCCAGATCGACACATTGGCCGCTCTTCTCTCTGAAACGGTTACATTTATCGTCTGCGAAGCTATGTCGCGTGCTGCGGTATGCGGAGACACTAAAAGCACCATAGTAGAACACAGAAGATGGTTCTAAGTTGATGTAACAGCGAGTAAGAAACAGCACAATTCAAGTTTTCGCTATCGATCCATTACTTTTTACCCTTCTTTGGTGCCTTGGAAATGAGCTAGGACTTTAAGTTTTTGCATGAAAGGAGGACTAGCAGCCGCGTTGCACGGGAGAATGTGAAAAGAGTTCATATGTAGTAAAAACCTGAGCAAGACAACCGTTTTCTTCATTTGTTATCGAATCGACTTATAGCCAGATCGTCACATTGGCCGCTCTTCTTTCTGGAACGGTTACATTTATCGTCTGCAAAGCTATGTCGGTTACTGCGGTACGCGGAGACACTAATTACACCATAGTAGAACACAGATGAAGTTTCTATGTTTAAGTAATAGCCAGAAACGAGCAGTACAATTTAAGTTTTAGTTATCGATTATTGACTTTTTACCCATCCTTTTGCCATGGACATGAGCTACGACCTTAACATTTTGCATGAAAGGAAGACTAGCAGCCGTGTTGCATGGGAGGATGTGGAAAGTATTCATATGTTGTAAAAAACTGAGAAATCCGTCCGTTTTCGTCATTTGTTATCGAATTTACTTAAAGCCAGATCGTCACATTGGCCGCTCTTCTCTCTGAAACGACTACATTTATCGTCTCCAAAGCAATGTCGCGTGCTGCGGTATGCGGAGACACTAAAAGCATTATTGTAGAACACAGAAGATGGTTCTAAGTTGATGTAATAGCCAGTAAGAAGCAGTACAATTCAAGTTTTAGTGATCGATTATTGACTTTTTACCCTTCTTTGGTGCCTTGGAAATGAGCAAGGCCTTTACGATTTTGCATGAAAGGAGGACTAGCAGCAGCGTTGCACGGGAGAATGTGAAAAGTGTTCATATGTACAAAAACCTGAGACATCCGTCCGTTTTCGTCAATTGTTATCGAATCGACTTAAAGCCAGATCGTCACATTGGCCGCTCTTCTCTCTGAAACGGTTACATTTGTCGTCTGCAAAGCTATGTCGCGTACTGCGGTATGCGGACATACTAAAGGCACCATAGTAGAACACAGAAGAAGCTTCTAAGTTGATGTAATAGCCAGTAAGAAGAAGTACAATTCAAGTTTTAGTTATCGATTATTGACTTTGTGGCCTTCTTTGGTGCCTTGGACATGAGCTAGGACATTAAGATTTTGGATGAAAGGAGGACTATCAGCCGCGTTGCATGGGAAAATGTGGAAAGTGTTCATATGTACAAAAACCTGAGCCATCCGTCCGTTTTGGTAAATTGTTATCGAATCGACTTAAAGCCAGATCGTCACATTGGCCGCTCTTCTCTCTGAAACGGTTACATTTGTCGTCTGCAAAGCTATGTCGCGTACTGCGGTATGCGGAGACACTAAAAGCACCATAGTCGAACACAGAAGATGTTTCTAAGTTGATGTAACAGCCAGTAAGAAGCAGTACAATTCAAGTTTTCGTTATCGATCCATTACTTTTTACCCTTCTTTGGTCCCTTGGAAATGAGCTAGGACTTTACGATTTTGCATGAAAAGAGGAACAGCAGCCACGTTGCGCGGGAGAATGTGAAAAGTGTTCATATGTATAAAAACCTGAGAAACCGTCCGTTATCGTCATTTCTTATCCAATCGACTTTAAGCCAGATCGTCACACTGGCCGCTCTTCTCTCTGAAACGGTTACATTTAGCGTCTGCAAAGCTATGTCACGTGCTTCGGTATCCGTCGACACTAAAAGCACCGTAGTAGAACACAGAAGAAGCTTCTAAGTTGATGTAATAGCCAGTAAGAAGCAGTACAATTCAAGTTTTATTTATCGATCCATGAGTTTTCACCCTTCTTTGGTGCCTTGGAAATGAGCTAAGACTTTAAGATTTTGCATGAAAGGAGGACTAGCAGCCTCGTTGCGCGGGGGGAGAATGTGAAAAGTGTGCGTGTGTAGTGAAAACCTGAGAAATCCGTCCGTTTTCGTCATTTGTTATCGAATCGACTTAATGCCAGATCGTCACATTGGCCGCTCTTCTCTCTGAAACGGTAACATTTACCGTCTGCAAAGCTATGTCGCGTGATGCGGTATGCGGAGACACTAAAAGCACCATTGTAGAACACAGTAGATGGTTCTAAGTTGATGTAACAGCCAGTAAGAAGCAGCACAATTCAAGTTTTCGTTATCGATCCATTACTTTTTACCCTTCTTTGGTGCCTTGGAAACGAGCTAGGACTTTAAGATTTTGCGAGAAAGGAGGAGTAGCAGCCGCGTTGCACGGGAGAATGTGAATAGTGTTCATATGTAGTAAAAACCTGAGAAATCGGTCCGTTTTCGTCATTTGTTAACGAATCGACTTAGAGCCAGATCGTCCCATTGGCCGCTCTTCTCACTGAAACGGTTACATTTATCGTCTGCATAGCTATGTCGCGTGCTGCAGTATGCAGATACATTAAAAGCACCACAGTAGAACAAAGAAGAAGCTTCTAAGTTGATGTAGTAGCCACTACGAAGCAGTACAATTCAAGTTTTAGTTTTCGATTATTAACTTTTTACCCTTCTTTGGTGCCTTGGACATGAGCTAGGACCTTCAGATTTTGCATGAAAGGAGGACTAGAAGACATGTTGCACGGGAGGATGTGAAAAGTGTTCATATGTTGTAAAAACCTGAGATATCCGTCCCTTATCGTCCTTTCTTATCCAATCGATGTAAAGCCAGATTTTCACATTGGCCGCTCTTCTCTCTGGAACGGTTACATTTATCGTGTGCAAAGCTATGTCAGGTGCAGCGTTATGCGGAGACGCTAAAAGCACCATAGTAGAACATAGAAGAAGCTTCTAAGTTGATGTAATAGATAAAAAGAAGCAGTACAATTTAAGTTTTAGTTATCGGTTATTGACTATTTACCGTTCCTTGTTGCCTTGGACATGAGCTACGACCTTATGATTTTGTATGAAACGAGGACTAGCAGCCGCGTTGCACGGGAGAATGTGAAAAGTGTTCATACGTAGTAAAAACCTGAGAAATCCGTCAGTTTTCGTCATTTGTTAAAGAATCTACTTAACGCCAGATCGACACATTGGGCGCTCTTCTCTCTGAAACGGTTACATTTATCGTCTGCAAAGCTATGTCGCGTGCTGCGATGTGCGGAGACACTAAAAGCACCACAGTAGAACGCAGAAGAAGCTTCTAAGTTGATGTAATAGCCAGTAAGCAGCAGTACAGTTCAAGTTATAGTTAACGATTATTGACTTTTTAGCCTTCTTTGGTGCCATCGACATGAGCTAGGACCTTAAGATTTTGCATGAAATGAGGAATAGCAGCCGCGTTGCACAGGAGAATGTGAGAAGTGTTCATATGTAGTAAATACCTGAGAAATACGTCCGGTTTCGTCATTTGTTATCGAATCGACTTAGAGCAAGAGCGTCACATTGGCCGCTCTTCGCACTGAAACGGTTACATTTATCGTCTGCAAAGTTATGTCGCGTGCTGCGGTATGCGGAGACACTAAAAGCACCACAGTAGAACACAGAAGAAGCTTCTAAGTTGATGTAATAGCCAGTAAGTAGCAGTACAATTCAAGTCTTAGTTTTCGATTATTGACTTTTTACCCTTCCTTGGTGCCTTGGAAATGAGCTACGACCTTAAGATTTTGCATGAAAGGAGGACTAGCAGCCGCGTTGCACGGGAGAAAGTGAAAATTGTTCATATGTAGCAAAACCTGAAAATAAGTCCGTTTTCGTCATTTGTTAACGAATCGACTGTGAGCCAGATCGTCTCATTGGCCGCTCATCTCTCTGATACGGTAACATTTAACGTCTGCAAAGCTATGTCGGTTACTTGCGGTACGCGGAGACACTAAAAGCACCATAGTAGAGGACAGAGGAAGCTTCTAAGTTTAAGTAATCGCCACTAATAAGCACTACAATTTAAGTTTTAGTTATCGATTATTGACTTTTTACCCTTCCTTGGTGCCTTGGAAATGAGCTAGGACCTTAAGATATTGCATGAAAGACGGACTACCAGCCGCGTTGCACCGGAGAATGTGAAAAGTGTTTATATGCAGTAAAAACCTGAGAAATCAGACCGATTTCGTCATTTGTTAACGAATCGACTTAGAGCCAGTTCGTCTCATTGCCGCTCTTCTCACTGAAACGGTTACATTTATCGTCCGCAAAGCTCTGTCGCGTGCTGCGGTATGCGGATACACAAACAGCACCACAGTAGAACACAGAAGAAGCTTCTAAGATGATGTAATAGTGAGTAAGAAGCAGTACAATTCAAGTTTTAATTATCGATTATAGACTTTTTACCCTTCTTTCGTGCCTTGGACATGAGCTAGGACTTTAAGATTTTGCATGAAAGGAGGACTAGCAGCCGTGTTGCACGGGAGGATGTGAAAAGTGTTCATATGTTGTAAAAAACTGAGAAATGCGTCCGTTTTCGTCATTTGTTAACGAATCGACTTAAAGCCAGATCGTCACAATGACCGCACTTTTCTCTGAAACGGTTACATTTATCGTCTACAAAGCTATGTCGCGTGCTGCGGTATGCGGAGACACTAAATCACCATAGTAAGTTAATGTAATAGCCGGTAAGAAGAAGTACAATTCAAGTTTTAGTTATCGACTATTGACTTTTTTGCCTTCTTTGGTGCCTTGGACATGAGCTAGGACCTTAAGATTTTGCATGAAAGGAGGACTAGCAACCGCGTTGCATGGGAAAATGTGGAAAGTGTTCATATGTAGTAAAAGCCTGAGAAATCAGTCCGTTTTCGTCATTTGTTATCGAATCGACTTAAAGCCAGATCGTCACATTGGCCGCTCGTCTCTCTGAAACGGTTGCATTTATCGTTAGCAAAGCTATGTCTGGCGCTGCGGAATGCGGAGACACTAAAAGCACCATAGTAGAACACAGAAGAAGCTTCTAAGTAAATGTAATAGCCAGTAAGAAGCAGTACAATTCAAGCTTTTGTTATCGATCCATGAATTTTTACCCTTCTTTGGTGCCTTGGAAATGAGCTAGGACTTTAAGATTTTGCGTGAAAGGAGGACTAGCAGCCGTGTTGTACAGGAGGATGTGAAAAGTGTTCATATGTTGTAAAAACCTGAGAAATCCCTCCGTTTTCGTCATTTGTTATCGAATCGACTTAAAGCCAGATCGTCACATTCGCCGCTCATCTCTCTGATACGGTAACATTTAACGTCTGCAAAGCTATGTCGGTTACTTGCGGTACGCGGAGACACTAAAAGCACCATAGTAGAAGACAGAGGAAGCTTCTAAGTTTAATTAATAGCCAGTAATAAGCAGTACAATTTAAGTTTTAGTTATCGATTATTGACTTTATACGCTTCCTTGGTGCCTCGGAAATGACCTAGGACCTTACGATTTTGCATGAAAGGAGGACTAGCAGCCGTGTTGCACGGGAGGATGTGAAAAGTGTTCATATGCAGTAAAAACCTGAGAAATCCGTCCGTTTTCGTCATTTGTTATCGAATCGACATAAAGCCAGATCGTCACATTGGCCGTTCTTCTCTCTGAAACGGTTACATTTATCGTCTGCAAAGCTATGTCGCGTGCTGCGGTATGCGGAGACACTAAATCTCCATAGTAAGTTAATGTCATAGCCAGTAAGAAGAAGTACAATTCAAGTTTTAGTTATCGACTATTGACTTTTTTGCCTTCTTTGGTGCCTTGGAAGTGATCTAGGACTTTAAGATTTTGCATGAAAGGAGGACTAGCAACCGCGTTGCATGGGAGAATGTGAAAAGTGTTCATATGTAGTAAAACCCTGAGAAATCAGTCCGTTTTCGTCATTTGTTATCGAATCGACTTAAAGCCATATCGTCACATTGGCCGCTCTTCTCTCTGAAACGGTTACATTTATCGTCTGCAAAGCTATGTCTGGCTCTGCGGAATGCAAAGACACTAAAAGCACCATAGTAGAAGACAGAAGAAGCTTCTAAGTTAATGTAATAGCCAGTAAGAAGCAGCACAATTCAAGTTGTAGTTATTGATTATTGACTTTTTTGCCTTCTTTGGTGCCTTGGAAGTGATCTAGGACTTTAAGATTTTGCATGAAAGGAGTACTAGCAACCGCGTTGCATGGGAGAATGTGAAAAGTGTTCATATGTAGTAAAAACCTAAGAAATCCGTCCGTTTTCGTCATTTGTTATGGAATCGACTTAAAGCCAGATCGTCACATTGGCCGGTCTTCTCTCTGAAACGGTAACATTTATTGTCTGCAAAGCTATGTCGGTTACTGCGGTACGCGGAGACATTAAAAGCACCATAGTAGAACACTGAGGAAGCTTCTAAGTGGATGTAATAGCCAGTAAGAAGCAGCACAATTCAAGTTTTTGTTATCGATCCATGACTTTTTACCCTTCTTTGGTGCCTTGGAAATGAGCTAGGACTTTAAGATTTTGCATGAAAGGAGGACTAGCAGCCGCGTTGCACGGGAGAATGTGAAAAGTGTTCGTGTGTAGTAAAAACCTAAGAAATCCGTCCGTTTTCGTCATTTGTTATCGAATCGACTTAAAGCCAGATCGTCACATTGGCCGGTCTTCTCTCTGAAACGGTAACATTTATCGTCTGCAAAGGTATGTCGGTTACTGCGGTACGCGGAGACATTAAAAGCACCATAGTAGAACACTGAGGAAGCTTCTAATTTGATGTAATAGCCAGTAAGAAGCAGTACAATTCAAGTTTTAGTTACCGATTATTGAATTTTTTGCCTTCTTTGGTGCCTTGGACATGAGCTACGACCTCAAGATTTTTCATGAAAGAACGACTAGCAGCCGCGTTGCACGGGAGAATGTGAAAAGTGTTCGTGTGTAGTAAAGACCTGAGAAATTCGTCCGTTTACGTCATTTGTTATCGAATCGACTTTTGCCAGAACGTCACATTGGCCGCTCTTCTCTCTGAAACGGTTACATTTATTGTCTGCAAAGCTATGTCGCGTTCTGCGGTATGCGGAGACACTAATCGCACCATAGTAGAACACAGGAGAAGCTTCTATGTTGAGTAATAGCCAGTAAGTAGCAGTACAATTCAAGTTTTCGTTATCGATCCATTTCTTTTTACCCTTCTTTGGTGCCTTGGAAATGAGCTAGGACTTTAAGATTTTGCAAGAAAGGAGGACTAGCAGCCGCGTTGTACAGGAGAATGTGAAACGTGTTCATATGTAGTAAAAACCTGAGCAATCCGTCCGTTTTCTTCATTTGTTATCGAATCGACTTAAAGCCAGATCGTCACATTGGCCGCTCTTCTCTCTGAAACGGTTACATTTATCGTCTGCAAAGCTATGTCGGTTGCTGCGGTACGCGCAGACACTAATCGCACCATAGTAGAACACAGAAGAAGCTTCTAAGTTTAAGTAATAGCCAGTAAGGAGCAGTACAACTTAAGTTTTAGTGATCGATTATTGACTGTTTACCCTTCCTTGGTGCCTTGGACATGAGCTAGGACCTTAAGATTTTGCGTGAAAAGAGGACTGGCAGCAGCGTTGCACGGGAGATTGTGAAAAGTGTTCATATGTAGTAAAAGCCTGAGAAATCCGTCTGTTTTCGTCATTTGTTATCGAATCGACTTAAAGCCAGATCCTTATATTGGTCCCTCTTCTTTCTGAAACGGTTACATTTATCGTCTGCAAAGCTATGTCGTGTGCTGCGGTATGCGGAGACACTAAAAGCACCATAGTAGAAGACAGAAGAAGCATCTAAGTTTAAGTAAAAGCCAGTAATAAGTAGTACAATTTAAGTTTTAGTTATCGATTATTGACTTTTTTGCCTTCTTTGGTGCCCTGGACATGAGCTAGGACCTTATGATTTTGCATGAAAGGAGGACTAGCAGCCGCGTTACATGGGAGAATGTGAAAAGTGTTCATATGTAGTAAAAACCTGTGAAATGCGTCCCTTTTCGTCATTTGTTATCGAATCGACTTACAGATCGTTACATCGTCGCTCTTCTCTCTGAAACGATTACATTTATCGTCTGCAAAGCTATGTCACGTGCTGCAGTATGCGGAGACACTAAAAGCACTATAGTAGAACACAGAAGATGCTTCTAAGTTGATGTAATAGCCAGTAAGAAGCAGTACAATTCAAGTTTTTGTTATCGATTATTGACTTTTTACCCTTCTTTAGTGCCTTGGAAATGAGCTAGGACATTAAGATTTTGCATGAAAGGAGGACTAGCAGCCGCGTTGCACGGGAGAATGTGAAAAGTGTTCATATGTAGTAAAAACCAGAGAAATCCGTCCGTTTTCCTCATTTGTTAACGAATCAACTTAGAGCCAGATCGTCTCATTGGCCGCCCTTCTCACTGAAACGGTTACATACATCGTCTGCAAAGCTATGTCACGTGCTGCGGTATGCGGATACCCTAAAAAGCACCACAGTAGAATACAGAAGAAGCTTCTACGTTGATATAATAGCCATTAAGAAGCAGTACAATTCAAGTTTTAGTTTTCGATTATTGATTTTTTACCCTTCTTTTTAGCCTTGGACATGATCTAGTCCCTTAAGACTTTGCATGAAAGGAGGACTAGCCGCCGCGTTGCACGGGAGGATGTGAAAAGTGTTCATATGTAGTAAAAACCTGAGAAAACCGTCCATTTTCGTTATTTGTTATCGAATCGTCTTAAAGCCAGATCGTCACATTGGCCGCTCTTCTCTATGAAACGGTTACATTTATCGTCTGAATAACTATGTCGCGTGCTGCGGTATGCGAAGACACTAAAACCACCACAGTAGTACACAGAAGAAGCTTCTAAGAGGATGAAATAGCCAGTAAGAAGCAGTACAATTCAAATTTTAGTTATCGATCCATGACTTTTCACCCTTCTTTGGTGCCTTGGAAATGAGCTAGGGCCTTAAGGATTAGCATGAAAGGAGGACTAGCAGCCGCGTTGCACTGGAGAATGTGAAAAACGTTCATAAGTAGTAAGAACCTGAGAAATCCCTCCGTTTTCGTCATTTGTTAACGAATCGACTTAATGCCAGATCGACACATGGGCCGCTCTTCTCTCTGAAACGGTTACATTTATCGTCTGCAAAATTATGTCGCGTGCTGCGGTATGCGGAGACACTAAAAGCACCATAGTAGAACGCAGAAGAAGCTTCTAAGTTGATGTAATAGCCAGTAAGAAGCAGTACAATTCTAGTTTCAGATAACGATTATTGACTTTTTTGCCTTCTTTGCTGCATTCGATATGAGCTAGGACCTTAAGATTTTGCATGAAAGGGGGACTAGCAGCCGCGTTGCACGGGAGAATGTGAAAAGTGTTCATATGTAGTAAAAACCTGAGCAAGCCGTCCGTCTTCTTCATTTGTTATCGAATCGACTTAAAGCCAGATCGTCACATTGGCCGCTCTTCTCTCTGAAACGGTTACATTTATCGTCTGCAAAGCTATGTCGGTTGCTGCGGTACGCGCAGACACTAATCGCACCATAGTAAAACACAGCAGAAGCTTCTAAGTTTAAGTAATAGCCAGTAAGGAGCAGTACAATTTAAGTTTTAGTTATCGATTATTGACTTTTTACCCTTCCTTGCTGCCTTGGACATGCGCTAGGACCTTAAGATTTTGCGTGAAAAGTGGACTGGCAGCCGCGTTGCACGGGAGAATGTGAAAAGTGTTCATATGTAGTAAAAACGTGAGAAATCCGTCCGTTTTCGTCATTTGTTATCAAATCGACTTAAAGCCAGATCCTTACATTGGTCCCTCTTCTTTCTGAAACGGTTACATTTATCGTCTGCAAAGCTATGTCACGAGCTTCAGTATGCGGAGACACTAAAAGCAGCATAGTAGAACACAGAAGAAGCTTCTAAAGTTGATGTAATGGCCAGTAAGAAGCAGTACAATTCAAGTTTTTGTTATCGATCCATGACTTTTTACCCTTCTTTGATGCCTTGGAAATGAGCTAGGATTTCAAGATTTTGCATGAAAGGAGGTCTAGCAGCCGCGGTGCTCGGGAGAATGTGTCAAGTGTTCATATGTAGTAAAAACCTGAGCAATCCGTCCGTCTTCTTCATTTGTTATCGAATCGACTTAAAGCCAGATCGTCACATTGGCCGCTCTTATCTCTGAAACGGTTACATTTATCGTCTGCAAAGATATGTCGGGTGCTGCGGTATGCGTAGACACTAAAAGCACCATAGTAGAACACAGAAGAGGCTTCTAAGTTGATGGAATAGCCAATAAGAAGCAGTACAATCCAAGTTTTAGTTATCGGTTGTTGACTATTTACCCTTCCATGGTGCTTTGGACATGAGCTAATACATTAAGATTTTCCATGAAAGGAGGACTAGCAGCCGCGTTGCACGGGAGAATGTGAAAAGTTTTCATATGTAGTAAAAACCTGAGAAATCCGTCTGTTTTCGTCATTCGTTAACGGATCGACTTACAGCCAGATCGTCTCATTGGCCGCTCTTCTCTCTGAAACGGTTACAGTTATCGTCTGCAAACCTACGTCGCGTGCTGCGGTATGCGGATAGACTAAATGCACCACAGTAGAATACAGAAGAAGCTTCTAAGTTCATGTAATAGCCAGAAAGAAGCAGTACAGTTCAAGATTATGTTATCGATCATTGACTTTTTACACTTCTATGGTGCCTTCGACATGAGCTAGGGCCTTAAGAATTTGCATGAAAGGAGGACTAGCAGCCGCGTTGCACGGGAGAAAGTGAAAAGTGTTCATATGTAGTAAAAACCTGAGAAATCAGTCCGTTTTCGTCATTTGTTAACGAATCGACTTAGAGCCAGATCGTCTCATTTTCCGCTCTTCTCACTGAAACGGTTGCATTTATCGTCTGCCAAGCTATGTCGCGTGCTGCGGTATGCGGATACACTAACAGAACCACAGTAGAACACAGAAGAAGCTTCTAAGTTGATGTAATAGCCAGTAAGAAGCAGTACAATTCAAGTTTTAGTTTTCGATTATTGACTTTTTACCCTTCTCTGGTGCCTTGGACATGAGCTAGGACCTTAAGATTTTGCATGAATGAAGGACTAGCAGCTGCGTTGCACGGGAGAATGTGAAAAGTGTTCGTATGTAGTAAAAACCTGAGAAATCCGTCCGTTATCGTCATTTGTGATCCAATCGACTTAAAGCCAGATCGTCACATTGGCCGCTCTTCTCTCTGAAACGGTTACATTTATCGTCTGCAAAGCTATGACGGGTGCTGCGGTATGCGTAGACACTACAAGCACCATAGTAGAACACACAAGAAGCTTCTAAGTTGATATAATATCCAGTACGAAGAAGTACAATTCAAGATTTAGTTATCGATCCATGACTTTTCACCCTTCTTTGGTGCCTTTGAAATGAGCTAGGGCCTTAAGAATTTGCATGAAAGGAGGACTAGCAGCCGCGTTGCACGGGAGAATGTGAAAAGTGTTCATATGTAGTAAAAACCTGAGAAATCCGTCTGTTTTCGTCATTCGTTAACGGATCGACTTACAGCCAGATCGTCTCATTGGCCGCTCTTCTCTCTGAGACGGTTACAGTTATCGTCTGCAAACCTACGTCGCGTGCTGCGGTATGCGGATAGACTAAAAGCACCACAGTAGAATACAGAAGAAGCTTCTAAGTTCATGTAATAGCCAGAAAGAAGCGGTACAATTCACGATTAAGTTATAGATTATTGACTTTTTACACTTCTTTGGTGCCTTCGACATGAGCTAGGGCCTTAAGAATTTGCATGAAAGGAGGACTAGCAGCCGCGTTGCACGGGAGAATGTGAAAAGTGTTCATATGTAGTAAAAACCTGAGAAATCCGTCCGTTATCGTCATTTGTTATTGAATCGACTTAATGCCAGATCGTCACATTGGCCGCTCTTCTCTCTGAAACGGCTACATTTATCGTCTGCAAAGCTATGTCGCGTGCTGCGGTATGCGGAAACACTAAAAGTTCATAGTGAAACGCAGAAGAAGCTTCTAAGTTGATGTAATAGCCAGTACGAAGCTGTACAATTCAAGTCTTAGTTAACGATTATTGACTTTTGCCTTAATTGGTGCCTTCGACATGAGCTAGGTCCTTAAGATTTTGCATGAAAGGAGGACTTGCAGCCGCGTTGCACGGGAGAATGTGAAAAGTGTTCATATGTGGTAAAAACCTGAGAAATCCGTCCGTTATCGTCCTTTGTTGTTGAATCGACTTAAAGCCCAATCGTCAAATTGGATGCTCTTCTTTCTTAAACGATTACATTTTTCGTCTGCAAAGCTATGTCGCGTGCTGCGCTATGCGGAGACACTAAGAGCACCACAGTAGAACACAGAAGAAGCTTCTAAGTTGATGTAATAGCCAGTAAGAAGCAGTACAATTCAAGTTTTAATTATCGATCCATGACTTTTTAGCGTTCTTTGGTGCCTTCGACATGAGCTAGGAACTTAAGATTTTGCATGAAAGGAGGACTAGCAGCCGGGTTGCACGCGAGAATATGACAAGTGTTCGTATGTATTAAAAACCTGAGGAATCCGTCCGTTTTCGTCATTTGTTATCGAATCGACTTAAAGTCAGATCGTCACATTGGCCACTCCCCTCTGTAACGGTTACATTTATCGTCTGCAAAGATATGTCGCTTGCTGCGGTACGCGGAGACACTAAATGCACCATAGTCGAACACAGAAGAAGCTTCTAAGTTGATGTAATAGCCCGTAAGAAGCAGTACAATTCAAGTTTTAGTTATCGATTATTGACTTTTTACCCTTCCATGGTGCCTTGGACATGAGCTACGAACTTAAGATTTTGCATGAATGAAGGACTAGCAGCCGCGTTGCACGGGAGAATGTGAAAGTGTTCATATGTAGTAAAAACCTGAGAAATCCGTCCGTTTTCGACATTTGTTAACGAATCGACTTAACGCCAGATCGACACATTGGCCGCTCTTCTCTCTGAAACGGTTACATTTATAGTCTGCCAAGCTACGTCGCGTGCAGCGGTATGCGGGTACACTAAAAGCACTACAGTAGAACACAGAAAAAGCTTCTAAGTTGATGTAATAGCCAGTAAGAAGCAGTACAATACAAGTTTTAGTTATCGATTATTGACTTTTTACCTTTCTTTGGTGCCTTCGAATGAGCTAGGACTTCAAGATTTTGCATGAAAGGAGGACTAGCAGCCGCGTTGCACGGGAAAATGTGAAAAGTGTTCATATGTTGTAAAAACCTGAGAAATCCGTCTGTTTTCGTCATTTGTTAACGAATCGACTTTAAGCCAGATCGTCTCATTGGCCGCTCTTCTCTCTGAAACGGTTAAAGTTGTCGTCTGCAAAGCTACGTCACGTGCTGCGGTATGCGGAGACACTAAAAGCACCACAGCAGAACACAGAAGAAACTTCTAAGTTCATGTAATAGCCAGAAAGAAGCAGTAGAATTCAAGATTTAGTTATCGATTATTGACTTTTTACCCTTCTTTGGTGCCTTGGACATGAGCTAGGGCCTTAAGATTTTGCATGAAAGGAGGACTAGCAGCCGCGTTGCACGGGAGAATATGAAAAGGGTTCGTGTGTATTAAAAACCTGAGAAATCCGTCCGTTTTGGTCATTTGTTATCGAATCGACTTAAAGCCAGATCGTCACATTGGCCACTCCTCTCTGTAACGTTTACATTTATCGTCTGCAAAGATATGTCGGTTGCTGCGGTATGCGGAGACACTAAATGCACCATAGTCGAACACAGAAGAAGCTTCAAAATTGATGTAATAGCCAGTAAGAAGCAGTACAATTCAAGTTTTGGTTACCGATTATTGACTTTTTACCGTTCCTTGGTGCCTTGGACATGAGCTACGATTTTAAGATTTTGCATGAAAGGAAGACTAGTAGGCGCGTTGCACGGGAGAAAGTGAAAAGTGTTCATATGTAGTAAAAACCTGAGAAATCAGTCCGTTTTTGTCATTTTTTATCGAATCGACTTAAAGCCAGATCGTTACATGCGCCGCTCTTCTCTCTGAAACGGTTACATTTATCTTCTGCAAAGCTATGTCGCGTGCTGCGGTATGCGGAAACACTAAAAGCACCAGAATAGAACACAGAAGAAGCTTCTAAGTTCATGTAATAGCCAGAAAGAAGCAGTACAATTCAAGATTTAATTATCGATTATTGACTTTTTACCCTTTTTTGGTGCCTTGTACATGAGCTAGGACATTAAGATTTTGCATGAAAGGAGGACTAGCAGCCGCGTTGCACGGGAGAATGTGGAAAGTGTTCATTTATAGTAAAAACCTGAGAAATCCGTCCGTTTTCGACATTTGTTAACGAATCGACTTAACGCCAGATCGACACAATTGCCGCTCTTCTCTCTGATACGGTTACATTTATAGTTTGCCAGCTACGTCGCGTGCAGCGGTATGCGGGTACACTAAAAGCACCAAAGTAGAACACAGAAAAAGCTTCTAAGTTGATGTAATAGCCAGTAAGAAGCAGTACAATACAAGTTTTAGTTATCGATTATTGACTTTTTACCTTTCATTGGTGCCTTCGAAATGAGCTAGGACTTCAAGATTTTGCATGAAAAGAGGACTAGCAGCAGCGTTGAACGGGAGAATGTGAAAAGTGTTCATATGTAGTAAAAACCTGATAAAATCCGTCTGTTTTCGTCATTTGTTAACGAATCGACTAAAAGCCAGATCGTCTCATAGGCCGGTCTTCGCACTGAAACAGTTACATTTATCCGCTGCAAAGCTGTGTCGCGTGCTGCGGTATGCGGATACACTAAAAGCACCACAGTAGAACACAGAAGAAGCTGCTAAGTTCATGTAGTAGACAGTAAGAAGCAGTACAATTCAAGATTTAGCTATCGATTATTGATTTTTTACACTTCCTTGGTGCCTTGTACATGAGCTTGGACCTTACGATTTTGCATGAAAGGAGGACTAGCTGCTGCGTTGCACGGGAGAATGTGAAAAGTGTTCGTATGTAGTAAAAACCTGAGAAATCCGTCCGTTATCGTCATTTGTGATCCAATCGACTTAAAGCCAGATCGTCACATTGGCCGCTCTTCTCTCTGAAACGGTTACATTTATCGTCTGCAAAGCTATGACGGGTGCTGCGGTATGCGTAGACACTACAAGCACCATAGTAGAACACAGAAGAAGCTTCCAAGTTGATGTAATAGCCAGTAAGAAGCAGTACAATTCAAGTTTTAGTTTTCGATTATTGACTTTTTACCCTTCCATGGTGCCTTGGACATGAGCTAGGACATTAAGATTTTGCATGAAAGGAGGACTAGCAGCCGCGTTGCACGGGAGAATGTGAAAAGTGTTCATATGTAGTAAAAACCTGTGAAGTCCGTCTGTTTTCGTCATTCGTTAACGGATCGACTTACAGCCAGATCGTCTCATTGGCCGCTCTTCTCTCTGAAACGGTTACAGTTATCGTCTGCAAACCTACGTCGCGTGCTGCGGTATGCGGATAGACTAAACGCACCACAGTAGAATACAGAAGAAGCTTCTAAGTTCATGTAATAGCCAGAAAGAAGCAGTACAATTCAAGATTATGTTATCGATCATTGACTTTTTACACTTCTATGGTACCTTCGACATGAGCTAGGGCCTTAAGAATTTGCATGAAAGGAGGACTAGCAGCCGCGTTGCACGGGAGAAAGTGAAAAGTGTTCATATGTAGTAAAAACCTGAGAACTCAGTCCGTTTGCGTTATTTGTAATCGAATCGACTTAAAGCCAGATCGTCTCATTTTCCGCTCTTCTCACTGAAACGGTTGCATTTATCGTCTGGCAAGCTATGTCGCGTGCTGCGGTATGCGGATACACTAACAGAACCACAGTAGAACACAGAAGAAGCTTCTAATTTGATGTAATAGCCAGTAAGAAGCAGTACAATTCAAGTCTTAGTTAACGATTATTGACTTTTTTGCCTTCATTGGTGCCTTCGACATGAGCTAGTCCCTTAAGATTTTGCATGAAAGGAGGACTAGCAGCCGCGTTGCACCGGAGGATGTGAAAAGCGTTCATATGTCGTAAAAACCTGAGAAAAACGTCCGTTTTCGTTATTTGTTATCGAATCGACTTAAAGCCAGATCGTCACATTGGCCGCTCTTCTTTCTGAAACGGTTACATTTATTTTCGGCCAAGCTATGTCGCGTGCAGCGGTATGCGGATACACTAAAAGCACCACAGTAGAACACAGAAGAAGCTTCTAAGATCATGTAATAGGCAGAAAGAAGCAGTACAATTCAAGATTTAGCTATCGATTATTGACTTTTTACACTTCTTTGGTGCCTTGTACAAGAGCTAGGACCTTACGATTTTGCATGAAAGGAGGACTAGCAGCCGCGTTGCACGGGAGAATGTGAAAAGTGTTCATATGTAGTAAAGACCTGAGAAATCCGTCCGTTTTCGACATTTGTTAACGAATCGACTTAACGCCAGATCGACACATTGGCCGCTCTTCTCTCTGAAACGGTTACATTTATAGTCTGCCAAGCTACGTCGCGTGCAGCGGTATGCGGGTACACTAAAAGCACTACAGTAGAACACAGAAAAAGCTTCTAAGTTGATGTAATAGCCAGTAAGAAGCAGTACAATACAAGTTTTAGTTATCGATTATTGACTTTTTACCTTTCTTTGGTGCCTTCGAATGAGCTAGGACTTCAAGATTTTGCATGAAAGGAGGACTAGCAGCCGCGTTGCACGGGAAAATGTGAAAAGTGTTCATATGTTGTAAAAACCTGAGAAATCCGTCTGTTTTCGTCATTTGTTAACGAATCGACTTTAAGCCAGATCGTCTCATTGGCCGCTCTTCTCTCTGAAACGGTTAAAGTTATCGTCTGCAAAGCTACGTCACGTGCTGCGGTATGCGGAGACACTAAAAGCACCACAGCAGAACACAGAAGAAACTTCTAAGTTCATGTAATAGCCAGAAAGAAGCAGTAGAATTCAAGATTTAGTTATCGATTATTGACTTTTTACCCTTCTTTGGTGCCTTGGACATGAGCTAGGGCCTTAAGATTTTGCATGAAAGGAGGACTAGCAGCCGCGTTGCACGGGAGAATATGAAAAGGGTTCGTGTGTATTAAAAACCTGAGAAATCCGTCCGTTTTGGTCATTTGTTATCGAATCGACTTAAAGCCAGATCGTCACATTGGCCACTCCTCTCTGTAACGTTTACATTTATCGTCTGCAAAGA
This sequence comes from Schistocerca gregaria, assembly GCF_023897955.1. NCBI lineage: Eukaryota > Metazoa > Arthropoda > Insecta > Orthoptera > Acrididae > Schistocerca > Schistocerca gregaria. Next base: position 311,429 of record NW_026061756.1, on the reverse strand, counting down.
TATGTCGGTTGCTGCGGTATGCGGAGACACTAAATGCACCATAGTCGAACACAGAAGAAGCTTCAAAATTGATGTAATAGCCAGTAAGAAGCAGTACAATTCAAGTTTTGTTTACCGATTATTGACTTTTTACCGTTCCTTGGTGCCTTGGACGTGAGCTACGATTTTAAGATTTTGCATGAAAGGAAGACTAGTAGGCGCGTTGCACGGGAGAAAGTGAAAAGTGTTCATATGTAGTAAAAACCTGAGAAATCAGTCCGTTTTGTCATTTTTTATCGAATCGACTTAAAGCCAGATCGTTACATGCGCCGCTCTTCTCTCTGAAACGGTTACATTTACCTTCTGCAAAGCTATGTCGCGTGCTGCGGTATGCGGAAACACTAAAAGCACCAGAATAGAACACAGAAGAAGCTTCTAAGTTCATGTAATAGCCAGAAAGAAGCAGTACAATTCAAGATTTAATTATCGATTATTGACTTTTTACCCTTTTTTGGTGCCTTGTACATGAGCTAGGACATTAAGATTTTGCATGAAAGGAGGACTAGCAGCCGCGTTGCACGGGAGGATGTGAAAAGTGTTCATATGTAGTAATATCTTGAGAAAACCGTCCGTTTTCGTTATTTGTTATCGAATCGACTTAAAGAAAGATCGTCACATTGGCCACTCTTCTCTCTGAAACGGTTACATTTATCGTCAGCAAAGCTATGACGGGTGCTGCGGTATGCGTAGACACTACAAGCACCATAGTAGAACACAGAAGAAGCTTCCAAGTTGATGTAATAGCCAGTAAGAAGCAGTACAATTCAAGTTTTAGTTTTCGATTATTGACTTTTTACCCTTCCATGGTGCCTTGGACATGAGCTAGGACATTAAGATTTTGCATGAAAGGAGGACTAGCAGCCGCGTTGCACGGGAGAATGTGAAAAGTGTTCATATATAGTAAAAACCTGAGAAATCCGTCCGTTTTCGACATTTGTTAACGAATCGACTTAACGCCAGATCGACACAATTGCCGCTCTTCTCCCTGATACGGTTACATTTATAGTTTGCCAGCTACGTCGCGTGCAGCGGTATGCGGGTACACTAAAAGCACCAAAGTAGAACACAGAAAAAGCTTCTAAGTTGATGTAATAGCCAGTAAGAAGCAGTACAATACAAGTTTTAGTTATCGATTATTGACTTTTTACCTTTCTTTGGTGCCTTCGAAATGAGCTAGGACTTCAAGATTTTGCATGAAAAGAGGACTAGCAGCAGCGTTGCACGGGAGAATGTGAAAAGTGTTCATATGTAGTAAAAACCTGATAAAATCCGTCTGTTTTCGTCATTTGTTAACGAATCGACTAAAAGCCAGATCGTCTCATAGGCCGGTCTTCGCACTGAAACAGTTACATTTATCCGCTGCAAAGCTGTGTCGCGTGCTGCGGTATGCGGATACACTAAAAGCACCACAGTAGAACACAGAAGAAGCTGCTAAGTTCATGTAGTAGACAGTAAGAAGCAGTACAATTCAAGATTTAGCTATCGATTATTGATTTTTTACACTTCCTTGGTGCCTTGTACATGAGCTTGGACCTTACGATTTTGCATGAAAGGAGGACTAGCTGCTGCGTTGCACGGGAGAATGTGAAAAGTGTTCGTATGTAGTAAAAACCTGAGAAATCCGTCCGTTATCGTCATTTGTGATCCAATCGACTTAAAGCCAGATCGTCACATTGGCCGCTCTTCTCTCTGAAACGGTTACATTTATCGTCTGCAAAGCTATGACGGGTGCTGCGGTATGCGTAGACACTACAAGCACCATAGTAGAACACAGAAGAAGCTTCCAAGTTGATGTAATAGCCAGTAAGAAGCAGTACAATTCAAGTTTTAGTTTTCGATTATTGACTTTTTACCCTTCCATGGTGCCTTGGACATGAGCTAGGACATTAAGATTTTGCATGAAAGGAGGACTAGCAGCCGCGTTGCACGGGAGAATGTGAAAAGTGTTCATATGTAGTAAAAACCTGAGAAGTCCGTCTGTTTTCGTCATTCGTTAACGGATCGACTTACAGCCAGATCGTCTCATTGGCCGCTCTTCTCTCTGAAACGGTTACAGTTATCGTCTGCAAACCTACGTCGCGTGCTGCGGTATGCGGATAGACTAAACGCACCACAGTAGAATACAGAAGAAGCTTCTAAGTTCATGTAATAGCCAGAAAGAAGCAGTACAATTCAAGATTATGTTATCGATCATTGACTTTTTACACTTCTATGGTACCTTCGACATGAGCTAGGGCCTTAAGAATTTGCATGAAAGGAGGACTAGCAGCCGCGTTGCACGGGAGAAAGTGAAAAGTGTTCATATGTAGTAAAAACCTGAGAACTCAGTCCGTTTGCGTTATTTGTAATCGAATCGACTTAAAGCCAGATCGTCTCATTTTCCGCTCTTCTCACTGAAACGGTTGCATTTATCGTCTGGCAAGCTATGTCGCGTGCTGCGGTATGCGGATACACTAACAGAACCACAGTAGAACACAGAAGAAGCTTCTAATTTGATGTAATAGCCAGTAAGAAGCAGTACAATTCAAGTCTTAGTTAACGATTATTGACTTTTTTGCCTTCATTGGTGCCTTCGACATGAGCTAAGCCCTTAAGATTTTGCATGAAAGGAGGACTAGCAGCCGCGTTGCACCGGAGGATGTGAAAAGCGTTCATATGTCGTAAAAACCTGAGAAAAACGTCCGTTTTCGTTATTTGTTATCGAATCGACTTAAAGCCAGATCGTCACATTGGCCGCTCTTCTTTCTGAAACGGTTACATTTATTTTCGGCCAAGCTATGTCGCGTGCAGCGGTATGCGGATACACTAAAAGCACCACAGTAGAACACAGAAGAAGCTTCTAAGATCATGTAATAGGCAGAAAGAAGCAGTACAATTCAAGATTTAGCTATCGATTATTGACTTTTTACACTTCTTTGGTGCCTTGTACAAGAGCTAGGACCTTACGATTTTGCATGAAAGGAGGACTAGCAGCCGCGTTGCACGGGAGAATGTGAAAAGTGTTCATATGTAGTAAAGACCTGAGAAATCCGTCCGTTTTCGACATTTGTTAACGAATCGACTTAACGCCAGATCGACACATTGGCCGCTCTTCTCTCTGAAACGGTTACATTTATAGTCTGCCAAGCTACGTCGCGTGCAGCGGTATGCGGGTACACTAAAAGCACTACAGTAGAACACAGAAAAAGCTTCTAAGTTGATGTAATAGCCAGTAAGAAGCAGTACAATACAAGTTTTAGTTATCGATTATTGACTTTTTACCTTTCTTTGGTGCCTTCGAATGAGCTAGGACTTCAAGATTTTGCATGAAAGGAGGACTAGCAGCCGCGTTGCACGGGAAAATGTGAAAAGTGTTCATATGTTGTAAAAACCTGAGAAATCCGTCTGTTTTCGTCATTTGTTAACGAATCGACTTTAAGCCAGATCGTCTCATTGGCCGCTCTTCTCTCTGAAACGGTTAAAGTTATCGTCTGCAAAGCTACGTCACGTGCTGCGGTATGCGGAGACACTAAAAGCACCACAGCAGAACACAGAAGAAACTTCTAAGTTCATGTAATAGCCAGAAAGAAGCAGTAGAATTCAAGATTTAGTTATCGATTATTGACTTTTTACCCTTCTTTGGTGCCTTGGACATGAGCTAGGGCCTTAAGATTTTGCATGAAAGGAGGACTAGCAGCCGCGTTGCACGGGAGAATATGAAAAGGGTTCGTGTGTATTAAAAACCTGAGAAATCCGTCCGTTTTGGTCATTTGTTATCGAATCGACTTAAAGCCAGATCGTCACATTGGCCACTCCTCTCTGTAACGTTTACATTTATCGTCTGCAAAGATATGTCGGTTGCTGCGGTATGCGGAGACACTAAATGCACCATAGTCGAACACAGAAGAAGCTTCAAAATTGATGTAATAGCCAGTAAGAAGCAGTACAATTCAAGTTTTGTTTACCGATTATTGACTTTTTACCGTTCCTTGGTGCCTTGGACGTGAGCTACGATTTTAAGATTTTGCATGAAAGGAAGACTAGTAGGCGCGTTGCACGGGAGAAAGTGAAAAGTGTTCATATGTAGTAAAAACCTGAGAAATCAGTCCGTTTTGTCATTTTTTATCGAATCGACTTAAAGCCAGATCGTTACATGCGCCGCTCTTCTCTCTGAAACGGTTACATTTACCTTCTGCAAAGCTATGTCGCGTGCTGCGGTATGCGGAAACACTAAAAGCACCAGAATAGAACACAGAAGAAGCTTCTAAGTTCATGTAATAGCCAGAAAGAAGCAGTACAATTCAAGATTTAATTATCGATTATTGACTTTTTACCCTTTTTTGGTGCCTTGTACATGAGCTAGGACATTAAGATTTTGCATGAAAGGAGGACTAGCAGCCGCGTTGCACGGGAGGATGTGAAAAGTGTTCATATGTAGTAATATCTTGAGAAAACCGTCCGTTTTCGTTATTTGTTATCGAATCGACTTAAAGAAAGATCGTCACATTGGCCACTCTTCTCTCTGAAACGGTTACATTTATCGTCAGCAAAGCTATGACGGGTGCTGCGGTATGCGTAGACACTACAAGCACCATAGTAGAACACAGAAGAAGCTTCCAAGTTGATGTAATAGCCAGTAAGAAGCAGTACAATTCAAGTTTTAGTTTTCGATTATTGACTTTTTACCCTTCCATGGTGCCTTGGACATGAGCTAGGACATTAAGATTTTGCATGAAAGGAGGACTAGCAGCCGCGTTGCACGGGAGAATGTGAAAAGTGTTCATATATAGTAAAAACCTGAGAAATCCGTCCGTTTTCGACATTTGTTAACGAATCGACTTAACGCCAGATCGACACAATTGCCGCTCTTCTCCCTGATACGGTTACATTTATAGTTTGCCAGCTACGTCGCGTGCAGCGGTATGCGGGTACACTAAAAGCACCAAAGTAGAACACAGAAAAAGCTTCTAAGTTGATGTAATAGCCAGTAAGAAGCAGTACAATACAAGTTTTAGTTATCGATTATTGACTTTTTACCTTTCTTTGGTGCCTTCGAAATGAGCTAGGACTTCAAGATTTTGCATGAAAAGAGGACTAGCAGCAGCGTTGCACGGGAGAATGTGAAAAGTGTTCATATGTAGTAAAAACCTGATAAAATCCGTCTGTTTTCGTCATTTGTTAACGAATCGACTAAAAGCCAGATCGTCTCATAGGCCGGTCTTCGCACTGAAACAGTTACATTTATCCGCTGCAAAGCTGTGTCGCGTGCTGCGGTATGCGGATACACTAAAAGCACCACAGTAGAACACAGAAGAAGCTGCTAAGTTCATGTAGTAGACAGTAAGAAGCAGTACAATTCAAGATTTAGCTATCGATTATTGATTTTTTACACTTCCTTGGTGCCTTGTACATGAGCTTGGACCTTACGATTTTGCATGAAAGGAGGACTAGCTGCTGCGTTGCACGGGAGAATGTGAAAAGTGTTCGTATGTAGTAAAAACCTGAGAAATCCGTCCGTTATCGTCATTTGTGATCCAATCGACTTAAAGCCAGATCGTCACATTGGCCGCTCTTCTCTCTGAAACGGTTACATTTATCGTCTGCAAAGCTATGACGAGTGCTGCGGTATGCGTAGACACTACAAGCACCATAGTAGAACACAGAAGAAGCTTCCAAGTTGATGTAATAGCCAGTAAGAAGCAGTACAATTCAAGTTTTAGTTTTCGATTATTGACTTTTTACCCTTCCATGGTGCCTTGGACATGAGCTAGGACATTAAGATTTTGCATGAAAGGAGGACTAGCAGCCGCGTTGCACGGGAGAATGTGAAAAGTGTTCATATGTAGTAAAAACCTGAGAAGTCCGTCTGTTTTCGTCATTCGTTAACGGATCGACTTACAGCCAGATCGTCTCATTGGCCGCTCTTCTCTCTGAAACGGTTACAGTTATCGTCTGCAAACCTACGTCGCGTGCTGCGGTATGCGGATAGACTAAACGCACCACAGTAGAATACAGAAGAAGCTTCTAAGTTCATGTAATAGCCAGAAAGAAGCAGTACAATTCAAGATTATGTTATCGATCATTGACTTTTTACACTTCTATGGTACCTTCGACATGAGCTAGGGCCTTAAGAATTTGCATGAAAGGAGGACTAGCAGCCGCGTTGCACGGGAGAAAGTGAAAAGTGTTCATATGTAGTAAAAACCTGAGAACTCAGTCCGTTTGCGTTATTTGTAATCGAATCGACTTAAAGCCAGATCGTCTCATTTTCCGCTCTTCTCACTGAAACGGTTGCATTTATCGTCTGGCAAGCTATGTCGCGTGCTGCGGTATGCGGATACACTAACAGAACCACAGTAGAACACAGAAGAAGCTTCTAATTTGATGTAATAGCCAGTAAGAAGCAGTACAATTCAAGTCTTAGTTAACGATTATTGACTTTTTTGCCTTCATTGGTGCCTTCGACATGAGCTAAGCCCTTAAGATTTTGCATGAAAGGAGGACTAGCAGCCGCGTTGCACCGGAGGATGTGAAAAGCGTTCATATGTCGTAAAAACCTGAGAAAAACGTCCGTTTTCGTTATTTGTTATCGAATCGACTTAAAGCCAGATCGTCACATTGGCCGCTCTTCTTTCTGAAACGGTTACATTTATTTTCGGCCAAGCTATGTCGCGTGCAGCGGTATGCGGATACACTAAAAGCACCACAGTAGAACACAGAAGAAGCTTCTAAGATCATGTAATAGGCAGAAAGAAGCAGTACAATTCAAGATTTAGCTATCGATTATTGACTTTTTACACTTCTTTGGTGCCTTGTACAAGAGCTAGGACCTTACGATTTTGCATGAAAGGAGGACTAGCAGCCGCGTTGCACGGGAGAATGTGAAAAGTGTTCATATGTAGAAAAAACCTGAGAAATCCGTCTGTTTTCGTCATTCGTTAACGGATCGACTTACAGCCAGATCGTCTCATTGGCCGCTCTTCTCTCTGAAACGGTTACAGTTATCGTCTGCAAACCTACGTCGCGTGCTGCGGTATGCGGATAGACTAAAAGCACCACAGTAGAATACAGAAGAAGCTTCTAAGTTCATGTAATACCCAGAAAGAAGCAGTACAATTCAAGATTAAGTTATCGATTATTGACTTTTTACACTTCTTTGGTGCCTTCGACATGAGCTAGGGCCTTAAGAATTTGCATGAAAGGAGGACTAGCAGCCGCGTTGCACGGGAGAATGTGAAAAGTGTTCGTATGTAGTAAAAACCTGAGAAATCCGTCCGTTATCGTCATTTGTGATCCAATCGACTTAAAGCCAGATCGTCACATTGGCCGCTCTTCTCTCTGAAACGGTTACATTTATCGTCTGCAAAGCTATGACGGGTGCTGCGGTATGCGTAGACACTACAAGCACCATAGTAGAACACACAAGAAGCTTCTAAGTTCATGTAATATCCAGTAAGAAGAAGTACAATTCAAGATTTAGTTATCGATCCATGACTTTTCACCCTTCTTTGGTGCCTTGGAAATGAGCTAGGGCCCTAAGAATTTGCATGAAAGGAGGACTAGCAGCCGCGTTGCACGGGAGAATGTGAAAAGTGTTCATATGTAGAAAAAACCTGAGAAATCCGTCTGTTTTCGTCATTCGTTAACGGATCGACTTACAGCCAGATCGTCTCATTGGCCGCTCTTCTCTCTGAAACGGTTACAGTTATCGTCTGCAAACCTACGTCGCGTGCTGCGGTATGCGGATAGACTAAAAGCACCACAGTAGAATACAGAAGAAGCTTCTAAGTTCATGTAATACCCAGAAAGAAGCAGTACAATTCAAGATTAAGTTATCGATTATTGACTTTTTACACTTCTTTGGTGCCTTCGACATGAGCTAGGGCCTTAAGAATTTGCATGAAAGGAGGACTAGCAGCCGCGTTGCACGGGAGAATGTGAAAAGTGTTCATATGTAGTAAAAACCTGAGAAATCCGTCCGTTATCGTCATTTGTTATTGAATCGACTTAATGCCAGATCGTCACATTGGCCACTCTTCTCTCTGAAACGGCTACATTTATCGTCTGCAAAGCTATGTCGCGTGCTGCGGTATGCGGAAACACTAAAAGTTCATAGTAAAACGCAGAAGAAGCTTCTAAGTTGATGTAATAGCCAGTACGAAGTTGTACAATTCAAGTCGTAGTTAACGATTATTGACTTTTGCCTTAATTGGTGCCTTCGACATGAGCTAGGTCCTTAAGATTTTGCATGAAAGGAGGACTTGCAGCCGCGTTGCACGGGAGAATGTGAAAAGTGTTCATATGTGGTAAAAACCTGAGAAATCCGTCCGTTATCGTCCTTAGTTGTTGAATCGACTTAAAGCCAGATCGTCAAATTGGATGCTCTTCTTTCTTAAACGATTACATTTTTCGTCTCCAAAACTATGTCGCCTGCTGCGCTATGCGGAGACACTAAGAGCACCACATTAGAACACAGAAGAAGCTTCTAAGTTGATGTAATAGCCAGTAAGAAGCAGTACAATTCAAGTTTTAATTATCGATCAATGACTTTTTAGCGTTCTTTGGTGCCTTCGAAATGTGCTAATACTTTAAGATTTTGCATGAAAGGAGGACTAGCAGCCGCGTTGCACGGGAGAATGTGAAAAGTGTTCATATGTAGTAAAAACCTGAGGAATCCGTCCGTTTTCGTCATTTGTTATCGAATCGACTTAAAGTCAGATCGTCACATTGGCCACTCCCCTCTGTAACGGTTACATTTATCGTCTGCAAAGATATGTCGGTTGCTGCGGTACGCGGAGACACCAAATGCACCATAGTCGAACACAGAAGAAGCTCCTAAGTTGATGTAATAGCCCGTAAGAAGCAGTACAATTCAAGTTTTAGTTATCGATTATTGACTTTTTACCCTTCCTTGGTGCCTTGGACATGAGCTACGAACTTAAGATTTTGCATGAATGAAGGACTAGTAGCCGCGTTGCACGGGAGAAAGTGAAAAGTGTTCACATGTAGTAAAAACCTGAGAAATCAGTCCGTTTTCGTCATTTGTTAACTAATCGACTTAGAGCCAGATCGTCTCATTGGCCACTCTTCTTACTGAAACGGTTACATTTATCGTCTGCCAAGCTATGTTGCGTGCTGCGGTATGCGGATACACTAACAGAACCACAGTAGAACACAGAAGAAGCTACTAAGTTCATGTAATAGCCAGAAAGAAGCAGTACAATTCAAGATTTAGCTATCGATTATTGACTTTTTACCCTTCTTTGGTGCCTTGGACATGAGCTAGGGCCTTAAGATTTTGCATGAAAGGAGGACTAGCAGCCGCGTTGCACGGGAGAATATGAAAAGGGTTCGTGTGTATTAAAAACCTGAGAAATCCGTCCGTTTTCGTCATTTGTTATCGAATCGACTTAAAGCCAGATCGTCACATTGGCCACTCCTCTCTGTAACGTTTACATTTATCGTCTGCAAAGATATGTCGGTTGCTGCGGTATGCGGAGACACTAAATGCACCATAGTCGAACACAGAAGAAGCTTCTAAATTGATGTAATAGCCAGTAAGAAGCAGTACAATTCAAGTTTTGGTTACCGATTATTGACTTTTTACCGTTCCTTGGTGCCTTGGACATGAGCTACGATTTTAAGATTTTGCATGAAAGGAAGACTAGTAGCCGCGTTGCACGGGAGAAAGTGAAAAGTGTTCATATGTAGTAAAAACCAGAGAAATCAGTCCGTTTTCGTCAGTTTTTATCGAATCGACTTAAAGCCAGATCGTTACATTGGCCGCTCTTCTCTCTGAAACGGTTACATTTATCTTCTGCAAAGCTATGTCGCGTGCTGCGGTATGCCGATACACTAAAAGCACCAGAATAGAACACAGAAGAAGCTTCTAAGTTCATGTAATAGCCAGAAAGAAGCAGTACAATTCAAGATTTAGCTATCGATTATTGACTTTTTACCCTTTTTTGGTGCCTTGTACATGAGCTCGGACCTTAAGATTTTGCATGAAAGGAGGACTAGCAGCCGCGTTGCACGGGAGGATGTGAAAAGTGTTCATATGTAGTAATAACTTGAGAAAACCGTCCGTTTTCGTTATTTGTTATCGAATCGACTTAAAGAAAGATCGTCACATTGGCCACTCTTCTCTCTGAAACGGTTACATTTATCATCTGCAAAGCTATGTCGGGTGCTGCGGTATGCAGAGACACTAATAGCACCACAGTAGAACACAGAAGAAGCTTCTAAGTTGATGTACTAGCCAATAAGAAGCAATACAGTTCAAGTTTTAGTTATTGGTTGCTGACTATTTACCCTTCCATGGTGCCTTGGACATTAGATAGGACATTAAGATTTTGCATGAACGGAGGACTAGGACCCGCGTTTCACGGGAGAATGTGAATAGTGTTCATATGTAGTAAAAACCTGAGAAATCCGTCCGTTATCGTCATTAGTTATCGAATCGACTTAAAGTCAGATCGTCACATTGGCCACTCTTCTCTCTGAAACGGTTACATTTATCGTCTGCAAAGCTATGTCGCGTGCTGCGGTAAGCGGGAACACTAAAAGCACCATAGTAGAACACAGAAGAAGATTCTAAGTTGATGTAGTAGCCAGTAAGAAGCGGTACAATTCAAGTTTTAGTTATCGATAACTGACTTTTTACCCTTCTTTGGTGCCTTGGATATGACCTAGGACCTTAAGATTTTGCATGAAAGGAGGACTAGCAGCCGCGTTGCAAGGGAAAATGTGGAAAGTGTTCATATGCAGTGAAAACCTGAGAAAACTGTCCGTTATCGTCATTTGTTAACGAATCGACATAAAGCCTGATTGTCACATTGGCCGCTCTTCTCTCTGAAACGGTTACATTTATCGTCTGCAAAGCTATGTCGCGTGCTTCGGTATGCGGAGACACTAGAAGCACCATAGTAGAACACAGAAGAAGCCTCCAGGTTGATGTATAGTCAGTAAGAAGCAGTACAATTCATGTTTTAGTTACCGATTATTGACTTTTTACCCTTCTTTGGTGTCTTGGACATGAGCTAGGACATTAAGATTTTGCATTAAGGAGGACTAGCACCCGCGTTGCATGGGAGAATGTGAAAAGTGTTCATAGGTAGTAAAAACATGAGAAATCAGTCCGTTTTCGTGATTTGTTATCGAATCGAATTAAAGCCAGATCGTCACATTGGTCGCTCTTCTCTCTGACATGGTTACATTTATCATGTGCAAAGCTATGTCGCGGGCTGCGGTATGCCGAGACACTAAAAGCTCCGTAGTAGCACACAGAAGAAGCCTCTAGGTTGATGTAATAGCCAGTAAGAAGCATTACAATTCAAGTTTTAGTTACCGATTATTGACTTTTTACCCTTCTTTGGTGTCTTGGACATGAGCTAGGACATTAAGGTTTTGCA